>NC_062538.1:15597242-15739742 GCF_022655615.1 Tachysurus fulvidraco
ATTCACTTTATATTATAGTTTATACTGATAAATGATAGAAATATCCCACAAGTTGTTTTTTGTTCCACAGACAGAATGGAACACCAGTAAAAAAAAAAAGGGTTAGTAACTGTGGCGAACATGGTGCACATGGTGATATAAAATGAATTTGTTACATCATGACCTTTACCTTTCGTCTTATCGTGATTGATCACAATATTCTTATTAATTAATCCGAAATATCATGTTTCTACTTCTTTTTACCTATGTGTGTGTGTTTGTGTCTGTCTGTGTGTGTCTCTGTGTGCGTGTATCTGTCTGTCTGTGTGTGTCTCTGTGTGTCTGACTGTGTGTGTCTGTCTGTCTGCCTATGTGTCTGTCTGTCTCTGTGTGTGTTTGTGTCTGTGCCTGTCTGTGCCTGTTTGTGCCTGTGTGTGTGCGTGCTTGTGCATATAGTCCCAACTGCAGCAGTGGATTAAGGGCAACGTGTCGGCCTGCCCTCGCTCCATGTTCGTATTCGACGAGATGGATAAGATGCACCCAGGCCTGATTGACAGCATCAAACCATACTTAGATTTTTACGAAGTTCTAGACGGAGTCTCCTACCGCCAGGCCATCTTTATCTTTCTAAGGTCTCTAACATCATTGTATAGAACTAGTAATTAAATTTGTACATTTAATTACAGTAACAAAAAATGTTAGCTTCTAATGTAATGACGTTACTGTTGGCTGCAGGGTCTGGATGGATTTAAGCAGAACATGAGTTTTGATGAGTCGGGGGGTGGGGGGTGTTTGTCACAAAGACAGAATAAAGTCTCTTAGCAGGGATTCATGTTCCCCATGTTCCCCATGTTCATGGCACTTTTAACAGCATCTTTAACAGGGTGCATGAGGGAGACTGACCTGTACCTGAACATGCTAAAGTGTTTGATCAGGTTACTTGTAATGTAAGATGCTGGATGTTCTTGTTTTTGCTATTTTCAGATTTTCTTTGCTTCGAAAATCCATTCAGATAGCATCATATGACAGCAAAACTGTTTTAATGGTACACATAAATAAGTACAGTACTGGACCAATACCAGTAATAATATAAATGCATCCCTACAGTTTGTATTACAGTATTATCAGATTTAGAAATGTTTAATCAAAATAAATTGTAAAATAAACTGTTATCAAATCGAACAGGTTTAATGCCCCTTTATGCTCTCTTTCTCTGCTCCATAGTAACGCCGGCGGTGAAAACATCGTGCAGGTTGCGCTGGATTTTTGGAAAGACGGAAAGGATCGAGAAGAGATTGAGCTGAAACATTTGGAGGAAGCGATATCCCTGTCTGTGTTTAACAACAAGAACAGTACGTAGAGAAGGTTTTCCTATTAACTTAAGTCTATCTTTGTGAATCTTGACAAAGCCACAATAAAGTCCAAGAGAACTGGCCGTGACTCTAAAGCTGCGTTCACACACACAGAGACTTTATCACTGCAAGTCTCCAGTCACTGTATTGTGAAGTCATCAGGATTACATTCCTGTTACTGGTTGTCATAGCGATAATGTTGATCTTGATAGTGATTAGATTTCTTGCCGCTAAAACGAAAGGTTCTGGAGGGATATTTGGTGTTTGTGTATATAATTCAGCAGTGTACATCTGCATCATATCATACGAAATGAAGGTGAGGCAGTGTGAGCTCTTTGCCATATATCACATGCGCTCTACTGTCTTCATACACCAGTGCAAACAGCAATACATGTTTACAATTTAAACTCATTCCTAATCATCACTGGACTTGCTCATACCACCGATAGTCACCAGGTCTCATTGAAATTCAAACCATCTCTGGTCGCTTTGCTGCTATCAATGTGAGTCGCTGTATGTCTGCACATAGCGTATTATGAAAATATGTGGTGTCTGGTTTTGTTTCTCTTAGGAGGCCTGTGGTAAGATCATGTTGATCGATCATCAAATAGATTTAACAGTGTTACAGTTTTGTGATATGCTTATGTAAAGACAGATCCATTCAAAACACTGAGCCTTGGTTTCAGCCGTAATGTATTGCACAAGAATTTTCCTTTTGCGTTGTTGTGCACTGCAGCTCAGAATTAGTGCCGGCTTCGAGCAACATTTTGCTCGTCTGCGCTTGCAGCTAGCAGAGCACCTCAACTCCAAGTCTGATTATTAGTCTAGATTACCCTTTAGTGACATATTGTTAGTTATGGAAATATACCGAAATATGCTAGTATCTAGTAAGTATTGTTTTTTTCAGAGAATATAGCATCATAAACAGTAAGGTAAGTACAGTGCCGTCTCTTTATACATTCTGAAGTCAGTATCATGTATCCCTATGCTACATGCAATTGCTTTATCAGTGAAGGTAATCCATCAAACTGATAGTTAGTTTTAGTGAGTTCTCTGTTGGTAACAGACGTTACCATTAAAAACACTGTTCACATAAACGTGATTTAGGCAAGTACAGAATTTTTCTGTGTTTGTAAGCTTTAGGTTTTTGGAGGAGCAATAAACATTCTAAAACATTCTACCCTCCTTGTCTGTTTTACCAGGTGGTTTTTGGCACTCAAGTCTAATAGAAAAGAACATGGTGGACTACTTTGTGCCCTTCCTCCCCCTGGAGTACAAACACGTTGTGCAGTGCGGCCGAGCCGAGATGATCAGCAAGGGCCATAAACCCAATGAGGAGGCTGTGGAGCAAATGGCTCATGACATGAGATACCGGTGTTTCCCTCGTGAAGAGTGCATCTTTTCCGTGCAGGGCTGCAAGGTTATCTCCAGCAGGCTGAACTTCTACATCTAAAAAAAGAAGAAGGAGAGACTCGATGCTGTGTGTACTGTTCCTGTAGAGTGGGATTGATTTGGAGGAACATTATCTAAGCAGGAAGTCCACCTGAACACTAATCTGATGTCATGCATCACATGTAAAAGGAGCAAGCAGGTTTTTTTTTAACTGATTGCAATGGTTTGTGATATTTCTATTTTCAACATGAATCAATGATAAATGATGCAGGCTTGACTCCTTGTTTTTTTTTTTTAAGGAGGATTCAGGTCTCATTACTGATCTGGTGGCAGTATGAATGTGTTTGAATCTTAAATGGTCAAATTTTTTTTATGACCGTATGTTGTGCATTGTCATGCACTAGTAATGAACAAAATACTTTCAGTTGGCATCATTTTTATATGTAAAGTGTATATATAGAAATGACAGCTTAATGTCAAAATCCTGCAATACCTGCCAATAACACCATTTTGACCTTTTATATTTTTGCCATCGGTGTCCAGCTCAGTGGATCGATTAAATAAAATAGATTTTATTTTTAGTTGGAATTAATTAGAAGCAAACCTAGCAGCTGTACCCAGTTTTCCAGACATCACTACAGGAACTGTTTATTTTTGCAGTGATGTTTTATGTATGTTTCACTTATTACAATCATGCTTCATTTGACACACAACAACATAGATAGAAGAGAAAATGGACTGAAAATGTTTTTGCTTTTTGGGCTACATGACGGTTTGATGATCCACACTTTCACACTGAACGTTTTGGGATCGTTTGCAGACATCAGATGAACTGATCATTCCACTTTGATTACATCCACTAAACCTGATAAACTTGATCTTATTCTTTACTGGTGTTCATGAGATTTTCCTTGTTGAGTTGAGGTGCGTCCTGGGAGCATGAGATACTCAGAGAAGTGGACACCAGTTCCATTACTTACACCCAGGGTCTAATATAGCAAATAATCCACCTACAGCTAGTGTACATATGTATATAACCAGGAGTCTACAAACCCCAGACAACCATCTTGGCCATAAGAATCTCCTGGTTATGTTCTTGTGTGCCTGCATGCTGAGAGCTTCCTCTGAGGTCAAAATGTTCATTCATAGTCTTTTATGGAAACTTCTTTTTATGGTACTGGTTTAGAATGTAGAGGAAACCTGACAGTTGTGGATGTAACTAGAACTAGAGAACATGCACAGGAACTCATCAGTGAGTACAACGAGCAACCATAGCTCAGGAGTGTGTGGGAGTTAGGACACAAGATAGATTGGTGATGGGTGATGCAGTCGACATGTCTTTTTTAATGTATTTTTTTTTTAAATAATAAATCTTATTTATATCACCAGTTATCTATATCACCAGACTTTATTGTTGCCCCTGTTTGATGCACTGACACCAACACTTATTTATTGTGATAAAAAAACTCCATTTGTGAGGCATTTTGTACAAGCTGCCATGATCGGATAGGAAAACTTGGGCCCTGACATTCATGTGAATATTTATGTTATGTCTTTATGTTAATATGCACCAACATTCAACACGTTGTAGACGATGTTCATCAAAATGGTATTCCCTAATGGCAGTGCCCTCTGTCAGCAGGATACTACACCATGCAGCATTTGTTCAGGAACGGTTTGTGCATCGATGCAGCATGTAGTGTACAGTATATACAGGTGTGTAGTACAGAAGTGTGCATTCTGAACACATGCTTTTGTTCTGATCACACAACCGTGCACGGTTCCGATCTAGTCACTAAATGACTGAGTTGATGTGCAAACCTCCAAAGATATCGCATACCACTGGCTTCCAGCATTAATACATGGTGAGATGTCTTTACATGCTGTTACTCTGACAGTGGAAATAAGACCGAAATCATCATGCTTCATCTGAGCAAGGAACTCTAGCATTTTTCATTCAAAAGCTTCTTAGACAAACCATGCCAATTTTACCTAAATTATATCCTATAAAGCCTTCAAATTACAACCTGTACATTTTGATTTCAAAGGTAATATAAAGCCCCTGCATTATAATGTTAATAAAGCTGATTTAAAAAAAGCTATGATTATTCTGTACATCATCCAGTATTTACAGAACAGTTTCTATGTTTCATTTGACTTCTGAATTGAACTATACAGTAGTATTCTACAGTCAGGTCATAGCTTCGTACAGATGCATGAATCCCACAACGTAAAACGTTTATTTGAAAAGATCTTTAATACAATCCACATGTTCCTGTGTGTGAGCATAGACCAGTATAGTGTGTTCCAAATTCTAACACACCTCTTAACAGAAACAGTTGTGCTGTTCAGGAAATATCAATAATTGGTTTAGTTTTGTGGCTCTTCAGGACTGCAGCCAGGACTTTCTTTGCCATGGAACAGCAGGCAGGTTGGTGTTTGTTTTTTTTAACCCACAGTTATATCCTGAAATGACAAGCTCCTGCATTTGGGAGAAAAAGAAGTTGCACCTTCAGGCACAGTCCATTAATTCCATCACACCAACAGCACAGCGTTAATACAGCCGTCGTTTTCTGGGTTATTGGTCACCTGTGCGTATTTACCTGCAAAAAAAACAAACACACATTAAACATTTGAATAGTGTGAGATGTAGCTCATGTTAAACTCATCTCACACAACACTGTAACAGTACCTTTAAGATAAACAAACTACTACAATCTACTCGGGCCACAAGTAACAAATAATTCCTTGTTGGTAATGCTAGCCTTAATATTCTAACCACTGTTAAAGATTAAAGAAAGAGAATAGAAATGACCTCTTAAAATAGAAATACAATAATACAACAGTCGTGCTATTTACAGATTTTGCACAGAAATTCATTTGAAGTTCTATTTAAAATACTACGGAAGTCATATTAAAAGGTCCCCAAGAGACCCGTGCGTTGTTTTGGGTTTTTTTCTTTCTTGTTTTTTCATGATGTAATTACATCATTGGTAAAAAAATACTGTGCCTTGCAAATGTTTCTGGTGTGTGTTAGCATCTGAAATCTCCATCAGACCTGACAGCCTAAATTTTGTGTCTCGGACAATTGTGTGGAACTCAATCTCTGACAGACAGCTGATAAAAAGCGAAATGCTGTGTTAGCATTTAGCATAACAGATGTGTTACTACACTTTTGCTGCCTTTACAACATGTTCTTATTCCGAGATCGCAAGAAAATTAAGCCGTGATAAAAATAAAACACAAAAAATATCTAATAATGCGTGGCCACTTAGGACTAATGTAAATTACTGCTATTAATTATCATTTTAAACACTACTACTGTCATTCCAATCATATAAAAAACAAACTCACTCACCCCAAATAACTTTGCCACCTTGTGTGACCAGACCAAGCTCACTGATGTTGACCTCGATGACTGTTCCCTTGGTGATGACTCCAAGTGTGGTGTAGAGGGGAGAGGAGGGGTTCTTCTTCACACCCAGGATGGGCAGGTGGAATGTAGCCTTCAGCTCAGGGTGGGTTACATGTGCCTTCTTAAACCTTAGACCCTGTGAGAAGAAAAAAACCCCAGAAAATCTGAATTAAGCATTCAACAATATTTTTACACTATTATAACAACTAACTCAGACTATCCAAATGATCAGTGTAACTCTAGAGTAAAACTATATTAGCGTCTTACCATTGGTCTGATAAAGCGTTCATATTTTGGTGGTTTGCGTGTGAAACCATCTCCAACAAAGCACACTTTGGTCACCATTCGCTTCCAGGCTTTCTTTTGTCGCTTTCCTGTGCGAATCACCTTCAGAACCTCCGTCTCACCCTGAGCACGCACTTTGGGAAGAGGGACCTCCCACTTTCCCTACAAACAACACAAAACCTTTGTCTTAAACACATTACAGACTGCAAAAAAACTATAACAGACATAAAACAGGGCAAGAATGTTCAATTTGATGCGCCACAGCTGCTCGGTTCTTCGTCTCTTTAAAACATTAGCCTGTTTTAACTATGCCTTGCTATATATCTCTTATATATATATATATATATATATCAGTTCTGCTTATCTCAGTATACTATCCAATGCTACCTAATTTTTTAAATAAAGTCAGTTTGTCTGTGTGTGCTTGCCTGTCACTGACGACTAGATGTGATGTGACAAAGCTGAGAAAATTGTAACTATTTGAAATAATGAGTGATTTGGTGCAGGATCCAATTCAGGTGAAGACAGGAGAGCGCATGTGATCTGTGACAAAGAGCTCGCAGTGCTTTTTCTTCATCTCCTTTGGTGCAAATATACACTGCTGAATTATATACACAAACACCAATCCTCCATCAGAATGTTTTAATTTAGCCACAAGAAAACTGATTTATCACCATGTGCAATGCAATTTGTGCCAACCACTAATAAACATTATTACTATGGCAACCATTAGTCGGAACACCTGCTGACGACTTCATAATACAGCGCCTGGCAACTTGTGTAATAAAAATCACTGTACATGTGAACATAGCTTTAATAATACAATCCCATCCCAAATAACACAACTTGACAGACCCTGATTGGACAGGAAGTCATTGTACAACATTTTATTGGACAGAACTTACAGCTTTCTCTTTCCTCTTCTGTTTAATCATGTTAGAGAGAACTTTGGCACGAGACTGGCCCTCTCTGTCCAGCAGATAAGCTGGCACTGCTCCTTCTGGTGTCTTGTCGTCATCTTTCTGTTTGGTTCTTCTTTGTTCGTGCATCTTAATTCTGCAGGTAGAAACAAATCAAAAAAAAAACAGAAGCAGAAAAAAAAGTTAGTGAACATTATCCCATTACACGATAACCTGATCAACACACAGCTATACTAACAAACCTCATATACTTCTCATATACAAGGGAACATAGTGAAGGTGTTTTAACAACCTCCTAAAGATCGGTTTCACTCAAATCATTTTTATATTGGTGCAACACTAGTTTTCAGTACACTGTTCTGCTATAGTCAAAATTCTCATTTTGAAAAAGAATATTCATACTACACATGTAAACTCCTCATTAGGGACTGCACGGACATCCAAGCAGTAGGTATTGAAATGAATGCAGTAGATATTTTATGCAGTACATACACAATGTGAAATAAAATTCTCTATGAAGACAATGAATATAAGAACAGTGTAGATTCTGCAGCATTTGTACTTGCATACAAAAGAGACGTACAACGTCTAATGTGGAAATTATACCACCTCTCACACACACAATTCTAAACGTCTGCTTATAGTGAGATTTTGTCCTGGGTCAGGGCTCTATGGGCTTTTTAGGATTTAGGACACTTTATAGAAATCTGTCATTAAATGAATCAAATATATACAAGCCTTCATTTAGACTATTCCAAAAATATAGCTCCCATAGTCTGCTTAAGTTCTTGTAATGTTTTTATTAAAATATTAAAGAATCATGATCTTAATTCTAGGGCAAAATATTGTGCTTATTGTGCTCCACAGTAGAGATGCAGGAAAAGTTTTTTGGGGGTTTTCAATAGTTATTTATGATTCCTTGTGCAAGTTTACTCACGTTTTCTTCATCTGGATCTTCTCGGCATGCCTCTGTTTGTGGTACAGTTTGGCTTTCAGACCGATGAGCTTCTTGGCTTTGTGTGAGCGCTCGTGCGCCTCACGGCTTTCCTTCTTCCTTTTCCTCTCATGGTGGTCGAGCCTGTAACCGTGACGCTTACGATGTAGCTCAATGTGCTCGTTCTGTGGCTGTAAAAACAAAAACAAAAAAACCCCACAAAGGTCAGATGTGTTCCGAAAAAAATACTTCAGTTTTAAATACACAACATCACTGCATGACAACAGAAGATAAATTTTTACTCATGTTCCTTGAACCCAGATGCTACTGTTTTCATTGTGGATGTAAAATACACTGATGTTTTCATAAAGTAAAGAAAAAAACGTCTGAAACATCATTCCAGTTTAAATTTAATTCATAACTGACAGTGTAATGTATCATTTAATTTTTTTATATGAGGGAAAAAGTCACGTGTTTACAATACACACACTTCCAATATACATCCATCAACCTGTTTACTTGCTGTTTTTGCACACTGTGCTCTTTGCACATGCTGTCTCACATTTCAGTCCTTTGCTCTTTTGCACAATACTTTACATTATCTCAGGGACCTGCTGCTATAATACTGTGTTCATTCTAGTATTTACACTGGTCTGTTTATTGTCTTTTGTGTCTTTTCCTGCACTGTTTACACCAGGTTACACAGATGCACATTATGCAAGTCCTTATAGCTCTGTCTTTGTTTATATAGCACCATGATCCTGGAGAAACGTCGTCTCATTCCACTGTGTACTGCAACAGCTATATATGTTTGAAGTGACAATTAAAGCTTCTTGACTTGACTTGATTTCACACGTCACAGATCAGGTGTAACGACCTGAACCTATTCACTCATTGGCTAATTATCTGGTCTGGAAAACTGTTGCCTAATTCTAGCACTAGCTTACTTCACACATATGTTACAGTGCTGAAAGTAACTTATTTATAATAGTTTCCGCACATCACACTTTACAAATTAATAGTTTTTCATGCTCAGGACCAAATGAAGATGTCACAGATGTCCCTTTATTATAGAAAGCTGGTCAAGTTGTGCGTGTAAAGATATGCCATCAAGCCTAGAATAACTTTCTAGAAAAACTACAGTAACTTTACTTAGCGTGTTAGCGGCATTAGCACCAATGCTAATGCTAACCGTTAGTTAGGCGCTAATGCTAAACGTTAGCCAACAAAATAGCGTTAGTTTTTCTCAAAATTAACAACATAAAAGACAACAAATGCCTTCTTACCATGTTGTTTGTAGATGTTCACGTACTCAGAAAGATGTAGAAATGTTACGTGTCACTTATTTCTGTGGTTAAACAGTTGTTATTCAGCTTTAATCGAGCCGTTTGGGTTTCTGATGTTATTTTCCCAGAGCTCGTGCTTGAAAGGAAGCGCGACCTCTAAAACCGTCCGTCTTGGCACGCCGTTGTTAAATATTCGGAAACTATAAACAAGACAAAATATGGCGTAATTTGTTTATTATCCGTGAATATGTCTGTGATTTATAATTGCACAAATTTCTTAAACATTACATAGAGCAAGACACATGGTTTTAGTTTTTGTTTCTGGAGCAGTTTTTTGTCCGGAACTAAATACAGCACATCCTTGTTCTCCAACGTAACAATTGGATGAGACACAGTGGCAAAGCATGGATGGTCCAAAGAAAAATAAACTCTTTTCTGGAGAGGTTTGTACTTATGTCTCTCTCTCTCTCTTTTTTTTTTTTTGAGTTATATGTTTGATTTGTATTTCATTATGAGTCACGTTGATATTCTTGCACATTTTGGACCTAGTCTTCGTGATGTAAACACAACAGTGTCACATGAGGGCTGCATTTTAAATAATCATTTTTTACTAAATTATTTATTTATAATTGTAAATGAAATATTGTACGCTTTTTGTTGTTGTTGTGCGTTCTAGAGTCCTATGGGAAGCCATTTAGAGTTGATCCTTTTCCTATATATATATATAGGAATATATATCCTGGGATGTAAGCCTTTAGCGGAAAAGGGAAAACTAGGTACTCCATTATATGACAGGATACAACATAATGGTTATATCACCTTATGTAGTTCACAAAATGACAAAAAAATAGAGGAATTCAGCATTCATCTCCAGATGAGATCGGTTTAGGACTGAAGTCATAATAATGTTTTTTCTTAATGTCATCTTGTGTCCTTTTATTTCAGGGTGAAGAAAAAGTCAACTGGAAAAAACGGAAAGCAGAAAGTAGGTAACGCTTTGGTGTGGGCTGATAATTTCAGATATTACCTACCAAGAGTGAAAATATTTGACCTGGTGGATTAGAACATAGCTCATTTACTTCGCCTTGTGCATCACCTTGTGCCCAGAATCCCCTGGATAGATTCACGGGTTCCTGTGACCCTGATAAGCAGTACATTAAGTTGCTTTTTTTTTCCCCTCAGTGTCCCAGTGCAGATGATTATATGCGGTCTATTTTATGTGTAGAGAAAGAACAGAAGAAGAAATGGAAGGAGGCCAAGCTGATTCAACAGCTGGAGAAACAACAGCAGAAGGAAGAAGAGGTGAAGCAGCAGCAATCTCAGGAGGCAGAGGAAGAGGAGAAGGCTAAAGGTATTTTGACACCTCTTGGTAAAAATGAACTTGGAATGTTCTAGCTGTTTTTTCCTCACCTCTGTATTTTACAGTGTGTACCATCACACCCACCCAACCCTTGTGCTCATTCCTCTTTGTCACTGAGCATGCTGATGACCCATACAGTTTTCTGACCAACAACACATGAGGCCATTTATAGTTCTAACGATACTTGGTGAAATTCTGAGCCCCCCCTTTTTTTTTTCGTAAGAGTGGCTTCTTCCTCATTGTTTCTTACAGCTTATTGTTTTTCAATTTGAAGGAAACTGTGATCTTTGGGCTCCTTTATTCCCTCCTTTACTAGCCTCTCCAACACGCATATTTAGTTTTTTCAGAACAGCTGCTGCTGTTTAAAATGGGTGTGATTTTATTTGCCTGATAATGTGTTATGTGCCTCCTCATTTTGAACAGTAAGCACATCATTGCTGTAAGTTATTACTTCTGGAACGAAATGAATGGAAGGAACTGATACGTAGTAAAAAATAAAATGGTACAAATCAATGTATAATAGCAATGACAGGACAAAGACAATAATAAAATATTAAATATAATAATAATAATAATTCATCTTTTATCATTTTTATTCTGAAAATTAAAGGATAAAAAGCAGTAAAGCTGCTTTGCAACAATGTCGATTGTTGAAAACACAATAGAAATTGAATTACATTGAATTTTCTGTTCTCATATACCAAAAACACCAAAAGCTCAGTGCTGATTTACAGCTAGTTGCCTTTCACAGTAACAGTTTCATACATGGGACATGAAAAACAGGTAGCAGTAGATGGTTTTAAGACACACTTAGATGAACATAGTTTATGAGGCATTCAGAGATATATCAAAGTGCTGCACTGGTAAGATATTTAAAACCTGGTCATACAACTTTACAAGAAGTTCTTAGGATTTGATTGAACAGTTTCTTGGATTTCTCCTCAGGTCGTTTGTACACAGTAAGTGTTGCTCTGCCGGGCTCCGTGTTAGATAACGCACAGTCGCCTGAACTCCGCACTTACCTGGCTGGACAGATCGCTCGTGCCTGCGCCGTCTTCTGCGTGGACGAGGTGGTGGTGTTCGATGAGCAGGGTGACGACAGCCAGTAAGTCAGTAGCACAAAGCCACTTCTGTGCTTTAATTCTAATATATAATAGAGTTATATATTACCTTTCTAGATCTGTAGGAAATATTTGAGCATTATTTTAAACACATGAATACAAACATCCCATGCTGCTTATTATTCCAGAGGATGTTATTTTGATGTCTAACAAGTCCAGACATGATCCAATCCAATATTTAATTTGATAAGTAAGTAACTGGATAATTTATTAATATTTAATTGAATTGGGGCAGTGGTGGCTCAAGTGCTTAAGGCTCTGGGTTGGGGATCAGGGTTTAAACCCCAGTGCTGTAAAGCTACCACTGTTGGGCCCTTGATCAAGGCACTTAAAGGTAGGGTCACCGATGTTTGAGAAATGCTTCAGAATACTGAGTCGGGACGACAAACTAAAAAAAACAAACGTGTAGCCAATGAGCAGAAAGGGGCGTGTCTTTTCAATATGAGCCGAGAGAGTGTTCAGTGCGCATGTGTGACATTAGCAGAAAGCGGTTTTAACATTGACATGGAGGATAAAAACTATAAAGAAAGTGAAGAAAGGCTTACGATAAGGCAAGAAGTAGGACGTGTTAATATAAGATCAGCTTTCCAGAGCTGGAGAGAACTGAAGGAGCGGGAAGTTGGACGCATATTCACAGATTCAAGTTTCCAGAGTCAATAACTCCTGAGCCAAACGCTGTTACTAGCAAAAAACGATTGTACTGTAGCTGCCTCTCTACATTACTACGATTGAAAAGAGGTGTTATTTGTGTAGTAACAACGTTTCTGTGAATATGCGCACATGCGCACTGAACAATCTCTCTGCTGCATGTTGACAAGACACACCCCTTTCTGCTCACTGGCCACACGTTTGTTTTGATTTTTGTTTAGTTTGTCGTCCCGACTGAGTTTTCTGAAGCATTACTCAAACATCGGAGACCCCACCTTTAAGCCTCTCTGCTCCAGGGGTGCTGTATCATGGCTGACCCTGTGCTCTGACCCCAACTTCCAAATGTTGGGACATGCAAAGAAAGAATTTCACTGTGCTGTAACATAAAGTATATGCGGAAAAAAATAAGGCATCTATTCTATTAAAGGTTGGAGAAATATCCTTTAAATTAATTTTTTTTTATTTGATAACTCACTGAAGTTATACTTGATGCTCTGCTGAGACTCATCAGACTTTTGGACTCATCTGCAATTTCTCTAACTTGTTTTTTTGTTGTCATGGAATTTTAGAGGAACTGTCGAGGGAGAGTTTAAAGGAGTTGGAAAGCGAGGTCAAGCGTGCGTTCAGCTTGCCCGAATCCTGCAGTTCCTGGAGTGTCCACAGTGAGTGCTGTTTCCTCACCGTAACACAAACAATATATTTCGACATTTACATTATTTACATTCCAGTCGGCATGGTGGTGGTAGCACCATTTAACATCACACTGCTTCTATAATTTGCTTCCATTTCTCATAAGATGTACATGGAAATGCAGGATGTACATGGAAATGCAGGACGAAATAAAAAATTAATTACAGATTTAATGTCAAATCCCAAAATCTGATTTCAAACCATTAAAAAAAAGTGGCAAACTGAATGGGACCGGTGCATTCATAAAAAGAACTGCACAAAAATCAACCCTGCTATAAATGAAACAGTTCCTCAGCTTCCCCTTTGGATCCAGACACGATCAGACCGTATCCCCAAGATGTCGTATTGGAAGGCATGGGCGAAGCTAGCCCAGCACCCCTAATATTTTTATTAATATTTTAGTCCAGCGAGTCGCCGCCGCTGTGGAGTAGCACAGGACCTGGGTGACTCGTCCATAGTCATAAACGGAGAGAAGTAGCGCCGGTTACAATGTTCTTCCGCAAGACACATGCAGTTCTGTTTATTAACTGCTAGAGCGTGAAACAAAAACAGAAGCGTGACAAATAAACTGCGTACCTGTGTAGTGCGTACGTGTGTCTCTGTTGTTAAAGTTTATCATTAATTTGATACTCATTTTAACAATCGGGAGTCGTGTAAACATGACTTTTCTGGTCAGTCGTCATGGAAACATGAAGTCCTGGCGTTTGGACCAGAGTGAAAATAAACGATATATCACTGTGATACCACCAGTATGTGTGAAAACACTCACTGTGGCTTTTTAAATGAATTTTTATTCAGTCCTAGATTTAGATTTGTTATTTTTCAGTTGTGGCTGACTATCAAACTAGACAATAAAAGAAAGTTTAATGTTTTTCTTTTGCTGTATTTATTCATTCCTCACACACAGAGGATTTAACCTGAACCAGGCTTAACTCCTGAACTCCTAGCATTACTCTCTCTCTCACACACACACACACTCTGGTTGTGTGTGTGTGAGGTAGCTCAGTTGTTAAGGTGTTCGACTACTGATCGGAAGGTCATTGGTTGGAATCCCAGGTCCACCAAGTTGCCACTGCAGGGCCCCTGAGCAAGGCCCTTAACCCTCAATTGCTCATGTGTATAAACTGAAATAAAAAAAGTAAGTCACTCTGGATAAGAGTGTCTGCTAAATGCTGTAAATGTGTGTGTGTGTGTGGCCTGCCAGTGAGCAATGGACATACGACTGTTCTTAAAAAGAAAAGACAGATTCAGGTGAGATACTAGGGACAGTCCATAATGATCTTGTGAAAGGAATTTGTCATTTAATAAAAAGTTAAAAGCCTAATAATAATAATAATAATAAAGACATTTAAAATGACACACCTCTGTGTGCCTTTTGATCATATCTTTAGGCTCAGCACCCCTAAAGCTCTGACCCTAGAATCGACCCTGTTGGACAGTCAAGACTTGACATGATTTTTTACTACATGGTGAAGAAAACCCCAAACCCGTGATCTGTGACACAAGATATGTATTTAGGACAGTGGAGGCTCAATTGGTTAATGCTCTGGGTTGTAGATTGGAGGCTCGGGGCTTAAACTCCAGCACTGTTATGCTGCCAATGTTGGGCCCTTGAACAAGTCCCTTAACCATCTCTGCTCCAGGGCCGCTGTATCATGGCTGACCCCGTGCTCTGACCCCAACCTCTAAAGTTGGGATATGTGAAGAAATAGTTTCACTGTGCTGTAATGTATATGTGACAAATTGTTTACACTTTCTCCGAGATACAGACTAAAGAATTTCTTTATTATTGTGTAGATATTTGCGGAAAGCGTTCTTCCCCAAACACCATGACCTGCAGTTTGCTGGTAGGTACTGCTCTGCTTTTCTCTCTCCATGTTAAAGATCATCATTATTTTTATTATGGTGTGTTGTCTAAATATGGATTGTGTTTTCAGGCCTTTTGAACCCTCTGGACAGCCCACATCACATGCGAATTGATGAGGAGTCAAATTTCAGAGAGGGTGTGGTTGTGGATCGACCAAGTAAAGCAGGAAAAGGGTCTTTCGTCAACTGTGGGATGAGAAAGGTGTGTGTGTGTGTGTGTGTGTGTGTGTGTGTATGTGTGTGTGTGTATGTGTGTGTGTGTATGTGTGTGTGTGTGTGAGAGAGAGAGATATGCTGTTGGTTTGATAAGCACAAAAATTAAAATTTTCTGTAGTATATGAAATTGTAGAGTGACACACATTCTTGGACAGAAGGAGATGGCCTTACTGTATTCCTGTTTTTTAGGAAGTTCAGATAGATAAGCAGCTTAAGCCTGGACTGAGGGTGACTGTACGTCTTAATAAAAACCAAAACACAGGTAAATTTATCACACACACACACACGCCAAGAACACAAGTGCACACATTATTTTACTAGTATTAACTGTAACACAAGTGTATTGTTTGTATTGCACAAATTTTTACCCATACAATTGATACATACATTTTCAGACATGGCTAAAATAACTTCCTTTGTCAATCTAATCTCTAAACTCAAAGTGAAGCTTTAATGTAAGGGAATTTCCCTCTAGATCTGATAAGATTAGATTCAACGTCATTGCCATTGTACAGAGTACAAGTACAAGGATAAGGAAATGCAGTTAGCATCGAACTAGAACTGCAATTAGTAATATGAATATAAATAAATAAATAAATATATTTGTGTATATACAATAAGATCGAGAGCGAAGTTATGAGGTAGTGAAACAGAGACAAATGACTGTGAATACAATACAAAGAGCAAATGGAGAATTATAAACACAGAGTGGTGCATTCTTACAGAAATGTATAAAAAGGCATTGTTGTACATTGCAGCATAATCATTTACAGGAAACAAAAATAATTAAACAATTTTGGCTGCTCCAGGGCCAATTGTGGGTTATTCTCTCAGTTGTGGGTTATTCTATATGAGTGGACAGTTTATTGTCCATGGTTACCCCAAGGTTGCAAGCTGTGACTGAAAGGGGAGATCAGATCGTTATGCAGGGATATTGCAAGGGGCAATATCATGACCTGGGGATGAATCACCTGGGATGATCAGCAGTTCAGTTTTGCTAGGACTGATCTATAACTGATAAGCCGTCATCCACGAACAACCTCGGAACAGAAGCTGTGGTATCTGAGGGTGGTAAAGGGAAGATAAGTTGAGTATCATCAGCAAAGCAGTGGTAAGAAAACCCATGTGAGGAAATAACTTTACCAAGCGAGTGAGTATACAGGGAGAAAAGGAGAGGACCAAGTACTGAGCCCTGAGGGACACCAGTGGATGGTCTGTGTGAGGCAGATGTCACTCTCCTCTATGTTACCTTACATGACAGACCTTGCCTAATCTGAGCGAAGGTGTATAGGTTTATATTAGCTGCACAGCTTCAAAAATAATTGGATGGCACTTCAGAGTACAGATGGACAATGAACTGAAACATACTTCAAAAGCAAACTTTTTGATTTTTTTTTAAGACAAGAAATGGTCTTCAAAGGCCACCTGCCCTGAATACAATTGAGCATGCGTTTTACGTTTGGAAGCCAAACCAGAAGGCAAAATACCACAAAAAACCAACACCAAGTAAGAAATCCAGTGTCTAAAAGCTCTGTACTTTGAGCTCATATGTTCAAGTATGTTGCAGTAAATTGTCTTGTCGGTTATTGATTTTTGGTTATTACTGGAGAACTTAGAACTTCATCCGAAATATCTTTAAGTGCAGTGTTGAAATGTTTTGTTGAATATACAAGGTAGTGCTGACTGCTCTGTGTGTTCTGCATACAGAGAGCAGGGTGTATAAAGGAGTAGTCGTGGCTCCTAATGTTCCCAGGACAGATGGTGGGCTTTACTGGGGCTACAGCGTACGTCTCGCCTCCTGCCTTAGTAAGTAACATGTTTTAAATATTTTTAGTACTAACTGTTTAGTATATTTGTACTGTGAACATTCGATCATTATCATCATCATCATAATAAAATACCCAAATAAATTCAATGGTGTAAAAATATTAGAAGTTTTACCTGAAATTTCTGTCAATAATAAATCTTTTTGCCTCATCACTAACATCACATCACTAACAACAAAAAAATTTACTATTCATTCTTTTGTTCTAAACGAATATTATTAAATATAATTGTGTGTCCTTTCCATTTGTGTACATTTGAGTGTCCGTGTTCCCCTCCGTGTGTCTGTTTGCATTCGTGTGTCCGTTCGTGTGTGTATATTCGCCCATATGTTCATGAGTGTGTTTCACGTTCATGTGTGTTTGTCGCGCTGTTTGTGTGTGTTCCCTAGGTGCCGTATTGACTGAGAGTCCATTTAAAGATGGCTATGATCTGACTATTGGGACATCAGAAAAAGGCAGCAATGTTGATGATACCGCTCTTCCACCATTCAGGTGTGTAAGAGTTCTTAAAGTCATAATTAGTTGTGCCTTTGATTTGAGTCTTCATGTAGTCAGACTGCAGGCTGTTACCTGTATAATTGTTGTCACTGAGATAATTACAGTATCAGAACTATGAGTCTATGTATTTTGAGGAGGAGTAAAGCCTTTACACTACTGTCATATCGCTGAAAAAATGCAAAAAGTGCATCCTATTTTTCTCCCCAATTAAACTCGGAGTCAAGGCAGCTAACATAAATCTGGACACACAAATCGTGATACAGCGTCTTCACTTTCTGTCAAAGGGAATGCGGAATGTTTAACGAGTCCATCATTGTGAAGTAAATATATATATTTTCACTTATTTAACAAGTATATGGTTAGATGTCCTTAAATTTTTTTGGGATCAAAGCATTAAAAAAAAAAAGTTGTGGTCCAAAGAAACCAGCCAAACAAAATAAAAGGCATATTGAAGGAAATTGATAGTTCATCAATATTTATATGCTGTGGTACTTTAGAGTTTTAAAGGTTCTCACTTGGCATGGAATGTTTGTGTCCATGTTTCTTTTTTTTCTTTTCTTTTCTTTTTATTAAATATGATGCGTGTCTGCTCTTATTTATTTCTTTTCTCTTTTTTTAAAACTGCTAATGCCACAATTTTAAACCCAGATCAGATGATCAGATCTTCTCCCGAGGTCTACTAAGGCTTGAAAAAGTACAATATACTTTGGAGCAAATTTTGTGATATTCAGAGGAGCTTATCATTTTTCAAAAATCACAGATTTTTTTTTTTTTAGATTTAATATGGCTGCAGGAATATCCGATGAAACAAAGGTCCTTGTATCTGCACACGCATGGGCGTAAATCCCGGGGGGATACATCCGAGGATCCCAACTCCAAAAATAAATAAAAATATATATATATATATATATATATATATATATATATATATATATATATATATATATATATATATATATATATATATATATATATAAAAAAAATAAAAATAACGCACTCTCTATTGCGAAATATATATGCATGTATGCCTAAATAATTATGTAAGTAGAAAAAAAACAAACGCAAAAACTGCATTTAGAAACCGTTGAGTTCCCCCTCCGCTTCCTCACAGTGGTTTGACCCACTGCCTGCTTTCCCAGTTCATCTCACCTACTCTGCACACACGAGTCGGGTGTGTGGCTGCGGCTCAGTTAGTGTTCCACTCCATTAAGTAGGGGATTTTATTCACTTTAAATAAAGTGATTCTCTTTAATGTAGTTGATGCAGACTCATTCATAAATCAGTTGCTGCAAAAATGCTGATTACCAATTTAATTTTCCATGAATCTGCTATATTAGCGATTAAAATATTACTTATCTAGTTAACATTAGCTTGTTTACAAATAGCTTGTTGCATAGTGCACTAACGGGGTTCGATTCCCGCCTCCGCCTTGTGTGTGTGGAAAATTTGAACCTGAGAAAAACTTTGAAAATAACCATAATGACGCGTCTCCATGCTACAATAATAATGATAAAAGCAAAGTTTTTCACTGTGGGGACATGTCTTTATAAGTACAATTTGGCTGTATTTGTGTCCACCTTCCAAAATTGAGAAATTTTATATTTATTGTCCCCACCTACTGTTAAATGAAATTTGCGCCCATGTGCACACGTGTCAGTGTCCGCTGCTAATGTCTTCACCAGCAAGGCATTTGTCTTCTCACTGAGACAGGCAGACCTACATAATACCCCAGACATATTTATCGAGTACTGCCTATTGTTAGCGATTGTTCTGATCTACTGCTACAGTCTCCAATGTCATACACACCACATACCACCTTAACGTAAACCAGAAATAATGATGTGCCTAGCTACTGTTGTTGTGCTACAATTTAAATCTGTTTAAGGGAAGAGTTTAGCAAAGTTTTGATTATATAAAAGTGTCTAAATGGTGAAAGGTTAACCTCTTTGTATCTCTTTCTTCTTAGGCATCTGTTAGTGGTCTTTGGCGGGCTGCATGGTCTGGAAGCGAGTGTTGACGCTGATACAAACCTGGACGTAACCGACCCCAGTGTACTGTTTGACCTCTACCTTAACACCTGTCCTAGCCAGGGCAGCCGCACCATCCGCACCGAGGTGAAAGACAGCGCAAGTGACACATAATTCTAAAACAGTCACTGAAATGAACATGCTTGTATTCTGGGTTTAATCATTTTCTTCATTTTTTTTCTCCACCTAAACAGGAGGCCATACTGATCTCCCTGTCATCATTACGACAAAAAATCGCCACTGCCGTATCTGACCAAGGCAAACGGTAACATCTGGAAGTGACCTCACACCCTGGAGAGAAGGCGAGCACAGTGATGTGACCAAAATAAATAAAAAAACACTTGAGGAAGAGAACAATTCATCGGCAAATGTTTCAGACTCAGCCATTGGACTTGAGGAATATTCTGGACTGTACCATTGCATATTTTATCCTATAATATTGTTAATATAAAAATTGTCATTTCTCACACACAAATAATATTTCTAATAGAATGAAATAACAAAAAAAAAAAGAATCAGGGTCTTGGGGTTTTTTTTTATTTTTTATTAAAGAGATATAATACTTTAAACCATTCAAAGTACAGAACATTCATGAAGACACAAAAACACAATTTGGCGAAGACACCAAAAAAAATAGATTTTTAATAATAGTAATATGGATCATTTTACATTCTTCATTTAATTCCTGTCTCTCAGGTCCTACTCACATGCAATGCATTAGGCAAGGTATATTTTTGTTCACACATCCAATGAAAAAACAATGTGTGTGAAAGAGAAGGGAAAAGTAGTCATTTGTTCAGTGTTTCGCAGCCCAGTATTGGATTTTAAGGACAACTCCAATATATCTCAACCTCATTACTATCCGTAGTGATACAGACACATCCAACTGCCAGAGACACAGAGAAGGGATTATAGTATCTATAATCGAGACAGTGTCGATGTGCAAATATTGAGAACCTCAGCCACTGTTATAGTGCAAATCAGAGTTGCTGTGCATCAAGCAAACCCAGATTGGTTGAGCAGGGAAGTATATTTTTGCTAGAGATGGTGTTGTTGACAATCCTCAATGCGAACAGATCCGCATACAGTATGCTACTCATGAGCAATGTAAACGACTACATTTTTCTTTATGGCATCTGGTACTTTGTGTGTGCAGTGCAAGAGTTTTCACTTGTATTATCTAAACGTTCAGGCCTGACAGTCTAGCAGCATGAATTTGTCTCAAATGGTACTTTTAGAAATTGTTTTTCCATTCATGATGGTTAACAGGCTACACTTTTAAAAAAACTTGGATGAAGATCACAGCCTAAGTGGAGCTATGTTACTCTTAAAACGTTCGTTAAACTAAAGGCTCACAATATCTTGTTACACCGTTTCTCTGTATGCAACCTGACACGATCTCGCACCAACCAATCAGCATTCATCTGTAGGGCGGTTGATGCACAGCACCAAAGAGACTCAAAATGCAGTAAGATTCCTGGAAGAGGAAAGCTTGAGTGTGCAACGCATGCTTATATACTCCCTTTTCTGAGTCACGCTGCAAATACACACCAATGCTGAAGTATAACTCCGGCTTTATGGTAAACTTACAAACATTCCCAATACTGTTAGATCTAAGGTCATGGGTCATAAGCAGGCAGGGAACATCAACAGCTGGTGAGGTTGTTAACACTCATCCACTCAGATCACTGCCAAAGCTCAGTGATAGTGTTTTGTGTAGTGCCATGCAAACAAACTAATACTTGACTGCAGACTGCTACAAACTCCAGGCTTTGGTATGGCCTGGTATGATTTAAAATGTTCTTCCTTTCCTTTTTTCTGGAAACAAAAAACACATTTTGGAAAATTGGCACAAACTTTTTTTTCTGAAGAGAACTGGAAAGATCTTCAGCTAGATGAAGCGTCTTGTCTAGAGGACTGTGAATGACGTTGTTACAGAATCATCGTATTAAAACACTTGATTTTTTTTGTCTTTATGTGTGTTGCTGGCACAATATACAGTAGGTGGGCAGTGATTGCAGTCCATCTTGAAATATTGAAACATAGAGAATTCATCAGTCCTTTTTTTTTTTTTACTTAAGTGCTTTTGCAGATGCAGAAAAACATGAAATTCTGACCATAGCTGAAATGCGCTCTCTCTCTCCCTCCCTCCCTCCCTCCCTCTCTCTCCATCCCTCTCTCTCCCTCTCTCTCCCTCCATCCCTCTCTCCCTCTCCCTATCCCTCTCTCTCCCTCCATCCATCTCCCTTCCTCCCTCTCTCTCTCCCTCCCTCCATCCCTCTCTCTCGCTCATTCCATCCTTCTCTCTCTCTCTGTCTCTCTCTCTCTCTCTCCCCCTCTCCCTCTCCCTCTCAGATTCTACCTAGAAAACTGGATGTCAATACAAAGCACCAGCACTGCATTCCAGACTTTTCTGATTTTCCAAATCCCCTCCTTAATTGTAAATTTCTGTTGTCTTAAAATACGAATATGTATCAATATTTTAAAATAGAATTTTATGATGCAAGTGTTTACAAAAAGAAGTGCTCAGCACCACTTTGCTGATTATTGCAGTATTGTCGACTCTATCATAATCTTTTGAAATTTTTAAAAATCAAAAATCTGTTTCAAATAAAATTCTTGCTATGTTTGACACACTTTAGAATGACCTAAATATATAATAAAGAGATCATATAATAAAGACAATTCCAAAAGTCTAAGCAGGCACCGTTTCAAAGCTCGGCCAGATCTATAAGAAGGTCTGAACAGTTTCTCGTCTGACAGACAAAACAGCGAGAAAACAGCAGCCAATTTGTGCTTCCGCAGGTAATAAATGCGAAACCAGCAACTGCTTTAGTTTAATCTCTCTTTAGGCTTTGGGTAAAATTAGCAGCCAGTTGACTTGATCTGCACAGCTTGGACACTGTTAAAGCAGTTTTCTCAGTTTGAGGCTGGACACCATTTTGGATCGACTGTTTTTTTCTTTTTTTTTTTCATTTGTCTGAGAAATATATAAGAGATTTAGACTGAAGCTGTGGGCCATGTTATATCATACTCTTATTGAGCTGAAAGTGAGGCTGTATGTTTCACAGTTATTATATTATGGCTGGTAGCCATTTTGGATTAATGTCTTATTAGTCTGAGCCTTGTGCTGGTGGCCATATTGGATCTCCAGGAATGAGCCTGGCAGCCTTTTGCTATCTGTTTCTCACCAGGTGGGGTGCACAAAGCTGATGTTATAGAGTTTTGCCCAGCGAGCAAACACATGTTTTTCGGTGATGAAGCGATGGTGATTTCCACGGCGACCCCTCTCATTCTGCAGGTAGGTTACACACTCGTCCGGCCCTCTGGGTTTATAGTAATGATATGGCATTCTTTTTGGCTGAGGATGCTTCCTACACCACAGAGATCACAATTATTCATGTTACATTCTATAAGTAAACAAATGGCCTAAGCCACACATCATTGCCTTAAACTAAATTGTTGAGAGGTGTTCATACTTGACTTATGTTATAGTGTTATATGTTAGTGATGTTTAATCCTGGTATATACTTTGTAAACACATACAAAGTATATACCAGGATTTGGTAAAACGTCAAGCTCAACATTAATCGGCACAAAAAAGTAAGACATGTTTTCTCAACCTTTACATAAGAAACAATGTTAATTTGGTGCTTTTTTTTTTTTTTTTTTTTGAGGTACAGAGTTTTTTTTACTCCAGAGATTATTCCATCCTTCTTTCCCTCTTCTGATCTTTGCAATATATTATAGATTTTAAAAAATTGCATCTACGGACCTCTAATCGAGGTTGTTGCAACTCCCTTCTTTTAACCACTGGCTTACATCTGTCAAATAGCATGTTAATAAAAATACTCACAGATGTTACAGTGTTTCAACAGAATTTAAATGAATGAAAACAAGAGTGGAATTAATGTAGAAAGTTTTTCTTGACAATATTGAAATTCTTTTTCTTTTTCCATTAGGCTCAATTTCTTGGACAATCTAGGTAGCAGTGCAGTCTGAGATGTATATGCTTTCACTCCACAAAACAGTAAATTGTCAAAATAGAGTAAATATTCAATTTACCAGATTTCTAAACACCTGAGAGAAAGAAATTTGACCTCACCCACAGTAGGTGGGAGGCACCATCCCATAAACCTTAATTTTGTCACAGATCTCAATAGCGATGACCATGGTGAACCAGCCAGTGCTCAGCCAGGACTGAGACTTCTGTCTAAGGAAACAGAAAATACAGTTCAGAGTTTCATAGATGGAGCAGCTGAAACAATGTGTTAAGGGAAAATTTAATTCATATAGATTTTAGTATTACACTGGAGCTGCAAGTCTAACGATGCACGAGTTGCATGATACAATCAATATCCTTAGAGCAAATAATATTCATGGCTGAGATACAGTTTATCTGTAACATAATTTACATCTAACCTGCATGAAAAATTTCTTCTTTTGAGGAAATATTCAAACATAATGTCATGTTTGTTTACCACCAGAAAATAAAATGATATCTCACACTATACTAGAATAATGCATCAACTGGCTTTTCTTATTTTATTCCTAATAATGGGAATGATTTTAAATTCTACTTGTTTATCAGGATGGAACAAATGAGTCTAATTCTAAACCTTTAATCCCGCTACCTATTCTCATTCTCTGTCTCAAATTTGTAAATAGGAATCTAGTTTAGTATAAAATGAATCATTAGTTGTTCTTCAGATGATGCTGAAGACAAGTGAAGTTGTTGGTGAGCTTATGTTGTTTATATTTCTAGCAACTGAAATCTTTGTAAAACATATTGAAATGTTATAATAAACTGAGAAATTAATTTGCAGTAATATCAAAACAGATGGCTGAGGTCACATTCACAGATCGGTAATTACTTCAACAGTACAGTTTCTTTTCCTAACACTAGCCACAGACATTAACTAGGTTTGACAAATAATTCCAATTAAGATAATAGAAGGTATATTGTGCAATTTTTTTCTTAACTAGTTTCCACTAATTAGCCAGCTGCCTTAGCTCACAGATTCCCATGATTGGTTAGTGTTGCTGTGATTGGCAGGGGAGATCGTACTCCATCCATCCCACCCAGAGGCCAATCATGGCCAATTTTGCTGTCTTGGACTCAGATGTCTACGGCCATGATTAGTTTCTGTTGTGCCACTAGCGAGCGATATATATTTAGCATTCTGACATAGCTAAAGATACATATTCTGAACAACCCAGTGCTAATAAAATATGTCATGCTTTGCTCAGTACTGTATATAACAGGAAGGTTAACAGTGCTTTAATTAGAATGTGAGCCTAAGGGATACCTGTCTCGGCCAGTCTCTTTTTGAAAGAGTGCGTCGAACTTGTGCATTTTGCTTGGAGCGACAGTGAAGGTTGTGAGGTTGGTGTATGTGGCAGCAACACGATGGATCAACCTGTAGACAGCACCATTGGCATCACGTCCTATCTTTGAGGGTGGACCCCAGAAGATGACAGATGGGCAGTTAGAGCAGTTAAGGAACTCTTGGGGTTTTCGGACAAGCCGGATCACACTGGAGTGAGCTACAACACGAAGGGAAGTTTTATTACCCACATCCGCCTCAAAACCAGATGTAGGTGCATCGTTCATGCGGATCACACACTCAGAGTGGTCAATGTCTGCTCCAGCGCCAGTGCCCAGTACATGGCTTGAGCTCATCACCAGGGCACACTGCCTACAATGTAAGGTCAGGCTCTGACACACACACACACACACACACACACACACACACACACACACACACACACACACACACACACACACACACACACACACACACACACACACACACACACATTAAACAAAAAACCATCAGGGGGCAACAAGAGCTTTTCTCTTATGTAAGTCTGCACAGTGCTACACACAGGATAGGCTACAAGAAACAGTATTATGTATTAAGATTCTTCTTTTTTTGTAATAATAATGATAATAATAATAATTGTTATTATTATTATTATTATTATTATTATTATTATTATTATTATTATTATTATTATTATTATTGATCTTACCTTGTTGCCAAAAACTGGCACGTAGCCATCTTTTCCAGCCCACTTCTTCAGGTCAGTGATTTTGAGGGTACTGCTATACCCTATATCTTTAAAAGCCTCATACGACTCATTGACACTGTTGGAGTTGTAGAGAATGAAGAGGGTGGTGATGAGAAAGATTGCCACAAATACAACCATCCGCTTGCTGTGGTTCCCCTGTTTTGAAAACAAAACAGAATGCTGAACCCTTACTGAGTTACTGCAATATTCTATATTGTTAAATGGAGATTTTCAAAATGTCATGTTTTATTGTGATATCTGGCTTGTGACTTCTTGCTGGACTGAAAACCAGAATGCAAAAAATAAATAAATAAACAAAATGTTTAAACAGAAATTCTACAAGAAAACTGGACAGGCTTTATCTAAACTACTGTCTATAATTACAAACAATTTTTCCAGTCTTCTTTATGGACTTGCACACAGTCTACTGTTCTTAAAGTGGTATAGCCTACTGTACTTAAATGTCATTCATACTGCTGTCAGATTAGAACAGGCTAAACAAAATGCACTTATACAGCAAATAAACAGTTGGAACAAAGATTGGATAGCTGTCATACACCTGAAATTTCGGGCACATTTTAAGCATTACAAGAAATGCAACTCACCCTTCTTGAAAGCAGTAACTGATTGATAATTGTGTAATTGACTGATTCACAAATTCAGACAGAAATCCAGGATTTAGCTACAAGGTCCAAGAATCACATGGTCACTAGCGTATGCAAGGTGCTTACTGTAACTCTGACTGGAATATCTTGCTGAAGTGACTGGTAGCAAGAAAACAGGTTTTCTTTAAGGAGCTTTCTATGAAACAGTGGTTGTTTGAGGCATCTTAATCACTTTAGAAAAGCAGTAAGAACCAATAGCACACTAAAGATATGCCACCCATGGTGCTGTGCTGTGCTGTGAAGGCTGCCACATACGCCATTACAGAGAGCAGACCTCCTAGACAGCTACATTACAGTCCTCAGCTGGCAATTCAGACTGAACGGTCATAGGAGACCTGGCTGTAGGATCCAAATCTTGCTGGCCATCTGGGAAAGCAGATATGTTTAAGAAGGAAGCCACCTAGGTGTTCTGAGAATTAATAACATGCATCACGAGTTCCTGCCTCTGGTGTCTCTAATGAGTCTCTGGTCCTGCATCACTCCCAAATAGATTCCTGTTAGGAGCACACTGCATTGCCCACCTGAGCTCCTTTTGCTTAGACAAGGACCAGTTTCAGTTTGTGATATTTGGAGTTTGGATGCAGTTTCATAAATACCCACAGTTCTATAAAGCCTGGGGGTGGTGGAGTTTAGGAAAAATGGGGGTTGTCACTGATGATGGTGTGTTCAGTCCGAGCATGCCAATGTGAGGACACCAACACATCGGAGGAGGGTTCTTGGGATAAGAGAAGCCATATGTATACAAGATACACTCGGTGCTAGAGAAAAGCCAAAATGCGGAACAGTGGAACGTCTGTGCTGGAAGCATGTGTGTTCACCCGAAAGCACCCAAAAAGTTTTTCGAACACAAAAATAAAAACTACCATCTCTATTGCATGTCTGAATGTTTGAGCCCAGGAACTACTGATCTGACAGTCACCATGTAATGAAAGAACAGGCTTTGTGAATTTCTTAAATGTTTATGGTTGTCACTATGGGAAGTCCGGTGTGTGGCATCCAAAAGGTGCTATGCAAATGGACAGACCTCACTTGCTCAACACAATGGTGCCAAGGCTTGGACAAGCTGTGGCGTTCCTGAAGTCCCCTTTTGTCAATAAAGTGCCTGCTCTGTGGCATCTCCTGTTGTCTTAGGTGCCAAGGGGATGAAAGAAATAGATATGGATAGCATTGCAAAAACCAACCCTACTCAAGCCACAGACATCTTCATAGTGACTGTCACACCTTCCTTATCTGCCATGGGCATTGATGAGCTAGCAGGGGCAGAACCAGACCCCCCCTAGACATCGCTGAGATTGTATTTGAAAGTAAAGGATTGCAGGGAAGGTCATTATCAGCCTGAAAGTACCTCCCAGGCATTGCTGTAATACACAGCATCCTCATACGGGGTGAGAAGAAGACCCGATCACTAAGATATACAAAGGGATCTGCTGAGAAGTGTAAACCTTAGTCTCATCTTCTGGACCAGAGATCATTTGCTTGCTCATCCAAAATTCACTGATTGTTCTTAAGAGTTGTTCAAACTCATGAGCCATGAATGAAATGCCCTTTGTTTGTACTGTGTCAACACTGACATCACCACTCAATCAGGGCAAAGTCTGGCTGAATGAAATATAGCTTTGTTGACATGGTCAAATCTAAACCGTGTAGAAAAAGCTTGATGTCAATGTCAAGGGAATACGAAACCCCCAATATAATCCGAAAATGTACAAAATAACAGTGTGTGGTATATTCAGGTAAATACAGTGCAAATATACATCATTAGACACATCCAGGTTATTCAAAAGAGGAAACAATTAATGGAATGTACAGATAAACACTTACAGGAGAAAGTCTCCTAAAAGTCAGTGCTTTTGAGAGAAAACCAACTTGACGTTAACATACTACAGAATCAAATACCATTCAGTAAATAAGGACTATAATAAAAATGAAAAGAGAGTGAGAAGAGAATCTTCCAAGAGAAAGTAGAAAGAGAATTGTTAATACATAATCATGGTGTTCATACTGAGCGCTGTTGGGATGGAAAGTGAAACAGAATCCTGCTATTGGTCTGTATAATATCATGCATTGAAAGATTCACCCTTTTGATTCCAGATCATCTCATTATCCATTTTTGGTAGATTTTTTTTATGTCAATGCATATTGAATTTCCTAACTTTATTTAACCAAGAGTGCATAGTGTGATTTATTTAACCAAGAGTGCATAGTGTGATTTATTTAACCAAGAGTGCATAGTGTTTAATAAAAAAAAATAAAAAAAAATTGTAAATCTAATCTCTTACCTTTTCCACCAACCGCAGCCCCATTCTCCTGTTTCTGACTGACTTTCACATTTTTTTGAGCCTTTGTGCCTAGAGAAAGAGAGAAAGAAATAGCTTATATATAATTAGAATATAACTTACTGTAAATGGTTAAACTCAGGCAAGTCTATATACAATCAGAAAAATGTTATATTTAGTAAGAGACACCAAAGCCTAGATTGTAGCAATCAAAGCATAGGCCAAATTCTATCGGACGCTTATCGAAAATACAATTGTGTGTCTATTAAATTTTATCTAGTTTATCATGTACCAACTTATTTGTTTTGCCTCAAAATCAAAACTCCAGTTCAGTAATGATTAACAAGAATTCACATTCAACTTACACGTGGACACTTTTTGAATAGCATACTAAATAAATAAAATGATATCTATAAACAAATGGCTACCAGATCTGCAAGGATCTGTATAAATAGGACATTTTTAAATCAAATACAGAAATAAATAACACTCCTAATATTCATTTCTATTTTTTCTTTAGTTGGATTCATGCATAAATTTGGCTCAAATTTATAAACAGACCTTCTAAGCCTGAATATACTTTCCCAGTTCTGAATATACTTTCCCAGTTCAAAAGCAGATTAAAAACTCACCTCTTTAGTCAGGCGTACACACACATAATACATCCCATAAAATTATGCACCAATACCTTTTCACCTTTTTTTATGAACAGCAGATATGTTAATCCTTCTACACTGCTTTTCTCTTTCTACCCATCCCGGGGCATCCAGACATTGTACCAGCTCCGATCGTCTTCCGTGCGATGAAGATTTTGGACCTCCACTGAGATGAGGCTGACTCTATGAGAATCCTGAGACATCTACAGATCTACCAGCTCCAGTTGGACTCTATGATACCAAGAGGAGATCTGAACTCTGTGATCTTTACACCAATTCAACACTTGTTTGACTGTATATTTGTAATCACACCACCAGTGCCACCCATATGAGGTTGGGTTCCCCTTTGAGTCTGGTTCTCAAGGTTTCTTCCTTACCAATTTAAGGGAGTTTTAACTTGCCACTGCTGCTTGAGTCACCTCAGACTTGCTCATTGGGGATAAATACATACATACATACATACATACATACATACATACATACATACACACTGTGAACTATATATATCTTAATTTTTTACTATTTTAATTCTTTGTTTTTCTCCTCATGTTTAACTTCTGTTCTATGTTTTTGTTCTGTAAAGCTGCTTTGAGACAAAGCCCATTGTAAAAAGCGCTATACAAATAAAGTTGAATTGAATTGAATTGAATATAACAATGGAAAAAAAAAAGAGCAACATCCCATATCCTAAAAAAAATTCTTCTTCTTCTTCTTATTATTATTATTATGGTGATAATGATGATGACGATGATGATGATGATGATGATGATTATTATTATTATTAGCAGTATTATTATTATGGTTATTATTATTATTATTATTGTTGTTGTTGTTGTTGTTGTTTTGGTGATGATGATGATGATTATGGTGATTATTATTATTATTGTTTTGATGATGATGATAATAATTATTGTTGTTGTTGTTGTTGTTAACCATGTAAACAATGCTGTTATTCATATTCAACAAAATAACAATATGCTCATAAAGACAATACACAGTAATCATGCTAATACAACAACAATCCCATGATGATATGAAATAATCTGGTGCAACAGCAGGTTAAACACAGTTCTTCTCCTCCATCCTATTAAATAACATGTTCATCAGCGCATGCGTCTTTTGCAGCCTAACCATTTTTATTACCATATAATCACAAAAGTATGTATTAGCATTATTAGGATATCCATAAAAAATAAAAATAAAAAAAAACTTCGGTCATTAAAATAAATCACTAAACACAAACTATAACAAATAAACGGCCTTTTCTCCAGGCAGTGCAGCCAGGACCAGAGAAAATAACGGTGTAGGGTTAAAAATAAAATCCTATAAATAAACAAACAGCCCCAGAAGCCCCAGAAGTTCATTCTCTGCATCCCTCCGTATCTATAATCTATAGGCTACTACAGACTGCACGCCTTATAGTGCGCGCTATAATGTAAATACAGGGCAATAATATACCCAAAAACAAGCCATTCGGCTTCAACCGTGAGCAAATTCAGCCCTGACAAACAACACAACACTGTAGCGGTCCACTCGTGCTGTCAGACTCACCGATATATCGCAGTTTTTGCTCTAATTTCGGCGCATCGTTGCTGATTTCTGCGCTTTTCTAAAGGCGCAGCTTAGAGGAATGCGTAGAGACGGGAGGAGGAGGAGGGGGAGGAGGAGGGAATGGGGGGGTGGGGGTCGCTTATTGCGTCATCAGCATAGGGTTCAACAATATCAGCCCTTCACAGGCCTCTGTCTTCTTTTCCTCAGCAGTCTGTCATAACACTAGAGATCAAATTACAGAAGATACTCAACAAATACTCAGTTCAACCCAGCTGATAAGAAGAACCATGCCAAGTCACTGAAATAACATTTCCTCATTCACTATCACATGCTGTTTTGCACACTGTATTTGCTCTTTGCACATGCTGGCTTACATTTCAGTCAATTGCTGTTTTGCACAATACTTAACTAAGTAACTGCTGATGTAATACTAATGTGTTCATTCCAGTATTTCTGCACACGCAATATTGATCGATCATACAGTATTTACACTGTTCAGTACTGTTTTTGTGTATTGTCTTGTATTTTTTGTCTTGTCCTGCATTGTCTTGTTTGTCTTGTTCTGCACTGTTTACACCAGGTTACACAGATGCACTTTATGTATCTAGGACTAAATTACTGTCCTTAGCTGTGTCTTTGTTTATGTAGCACCATGATCCTGGAGAAACGTTCTCTCATTTCACTGTGTACTGCAACAGCTATATATGTTTGAAATGACAATAAAAGCTTCTTGACTTGACTTCTGATGTTTGATGTAAACGTGAACTGAAGCTCTTGACTTGTGTCTACATGATATTATGCCTTGTGCTTCTGTGACATGATTGGCTGATTGGAGAACTGCACAAAAGTGCAGGTCGAAGCATCCACTTTATTATACAATCCTATGATTCCCACAAATGATTTTATCATTTTATAAACTACCATGCATTTATTTCAAATTCCATTTAGCTTTGTAAAGGTATCTTTAGGTTGCCCCTCCTAAAATGTAAGATTTCCCTAAAAGGAATAAATAACTGTTACCCAGCAACCATTTTTTACCCCAAAATGTATGTAATTGTTGGATAATTCAACAACAATTCAGTCTCATTAGAGGGTGATAACCTTATATAACCTTTTTTTTGTTTTAGATTTTGTTTCTATATTTCTGTGAAGCTGCTTTGAGACAATGTGAATTGTTAAAAGCTCTATAGAAATAAATTAAATTGAAATTGAATTATAAACTCGGTCTAGGTAGGTTTTTGACAGAAAACAAAAGATTGGACATTTTTGTATTGGCAGAATGAATTTCCACAAAGCATCTATGCTAGTCACAAGAGACTCTGTAATTCATTGTAAATTATTTAAATTCAAATAAATAAGTGGAAAATTATTTTTAAAATTGTTTTTATTTTGCATTGTTTTTGTTGTTGTTTTTTTTTTTGCAAACAGGTATCACAAAAACATATCACATTTCACATTGTAACAGTAGAAGGGGGTATTGCAAACAATGGACCAGTTCTACATTTGAACTTCTGTAACTTTTTTCTACAAATTAAATTCACTCTCTTTTATTTTTATGTCATAGTTTTAATAATAAATGTGCAAACATTTGACCATGTGAAGGCTTTTCCCAGGCCACCACAACATTAAAAAAAGTTTTCCTAACATCATTTCAAGAAAAAAAAGTTAAATGTTTAAAGGGACTGAAAGTGCAATGCACAGATTTAGAATAACACACATGCAAATTCACACAAATTAGCTGACGATCTATACAAATAAATACATAAAAGTCTAGCTCAAAAACAGACAACAGTGAATGACTCAAAGTGGCATTAAAACAACATTGTTTTGTAGTTAATGAAAGGATACACATTCAGTATGCACAACAGTGTAAATAAAAAGAGAATCAGTGCTCTAAAAAAATCTCGTAAATATTTACTACAAAAAAAAAAGCAGAAATCTGAAAGACAAAAAAATAAAAATAATTTGTAGAAGTCGTCTTAATGTTATAGCTATACGAGTTAATAATCCATAAAAAGTTTAAAATTGCAGTGAAATATCTATGACAGTGATCACAGCCTGTACAGGTAAACATTTTAGCATGCGAATTTCCTAATGCGAGTTTCATACGTCCAGCTGCCAGTGATGAATTTAACATAGAAGCAGTAAAAGAGCAGCATGTTAATAAATTCCTTTGGTTTGACTAGAATGCATATGCCAATATGACTTTTTTCAATTTGCAATATTCTCACAAGGTTTTATTTATTGATTGATGTATTTTTAATCTTACTAGCTGTCAAATAAGACCTTTTTAACTGAAAGAAACATCTGTATCTTCTTTAAGATTTCACAAAGGTCTTGGATCAAACCGACCGGCACATTAAAAACCGACCGGTAGATTAAAATCGCTAATGCTTCCAAAATCAATTTATGATTGCGAGATATTTCATCATGTGGACGACTTTATGAAAGCTATGACATATGCACTTATCTTTTGTAAACATATTCCTCAGTCAGAGCAACAGTTCTGTCAGGAATGAGACGTGGCAGCATTTTAAAGGGTCTATAATAATAGTGATAATAAAATGAGATGTTTGGATTAAAAAAAAAATATATTATCACTCGTCGACCTGCAAGTCATCAGTGATCGGTCTGTAAACAGTATCACACTGCAAGTGTCTGCATACAATTCAAAGCTTTTAGAGAGGAACACTTTTGCTTTTTAGGTATACTAATGTCAAATCTGAAAAAAGTAAATAAATGAGATTAAAGCATTAAAGTGTGTAATTCCCTGTTTTCCTGTCTTAAAGTTAGCACGAGCAACTAGGTAAAGATTCTATGATCGCAGTCAGTGCCTATCTCAGGCGTTGATTCGGGCATCGAGGCAGGATACACCATCGCAGGGCACACACACTTTCATTCACTCACACACTACAGACAATTTTCCAGAGATGCCAATCAACCTACCATGCATGTCTTTGGACCGGGGAGGAAACTCCCATGGTACGGGGAGAACATGCAAACTCCACACACACAAGGCGGAGGCGGGAATCAAACCCCCAACCCTGGAGGTGTGAGGCAAACGTGCTCCTCAGCTGCACAGCTGGCACTAACCCACCGTGACCCCCCCCTCGATGAATAATCAACTTGTTAAAAAATAAATAAATAAGTGAATATGTGTTTGTAATATTTTTGGATGAAATCTGAATCCATGTCAATTATATAGTATACAGTATACAATATAGTAAAACATTGAGATGGGTTTTATTCCACGCTAAAGTGAGACGGACGAGTCTAACGCGAGAAAGAGGAAGGGGGCGGGGTTAACCTGTCAATCACTCCGTATTCCTATGTCCTCTGGCCAATTTATGCTATTTACTGAGAGAGAGAAAAAATCGTATTTTATTGATTTTGAGTGTTTACTCTCAAGAACCTCCATTGTGTCTTTGTTAAAAAGTGTTTCTACACAAAAAATGCGGTAAAATTTTCCAGGTCTGCAAAACAGACAAACTGCTAATTTTGAAGCCATCAGAATCTGAAATGTTGAACTGCTTATTTATATATTATAAAACAAGAAATGTGCCTGGCTCAATCAACTACATTACAATCAGTATTTTACCAATAGATTCAGCACTCGATTAGTACTTTCAACGTTAAACGTCTAACAGCGATCTCCATAGTAACCACAGCCTCATGCGACCTCATGTGACCTCCCATGACCAGGCTTCCTTATGAAATCCGGAACAAAACAAACAAATAAAATAAAAACAGACCAGCTGCTGTAACAAATCGCTAGGAAACCAAACACTCCTGAAATGGATGAAATGAAATGGTTTAGATTGAATGTAACATGTAACGTGACCTCAGTTCCTATGTCGGTTTCACATTCATCATTTTTTGGACGTCTTACAGCAGTTTGAGGAAAGACTCTAAGTGTGCTCTTATCTAGCACAGAGGTGTTGGGGTTCTTGTTCGTCACCATGGTGGATACTGGAATTTTAATTTTCCCTGTGATGCCCAGCGTCTGTAGATCTGCTTCTCTGTGATGAAGCGATGGCCGCCTCTCCGCACACGCTCGTGCACTCTGTACATGCCACACTCGTCTAGACGATTCGACTCGTAATAATGATACGGCACTGAAGAGGAATTGGTGAGACTATACACACACACACACACACACACACACACACACACACACACACACACACACACACACACGTATGTTTCCACGATAAAAAAAACCCCTGTATTTTCCCTTTTCTCTGTTGAATGTTTTCTATTTCACAGTGTAGACATTAACACTGTTACAGACATATAACATCTCGTATATTTCTTGATTGTCAGCCTAATTTCTTTGTAATCTTTCTTTTTCTTCTTATTACTTCTTATTTTTATTAATCATTATTATAAATGGAGAATGTACAATCGACTTATTTCAAGTTAAGGACAATATCCAGTTCCTCTTCACCTTTTGGTTGTCTTACTAATCCAACAAAGTTTAATGCACATGCGCACAAACTCACCTGCAGTATGAGCCGTCTATCATCCCGTAAACGTTAATGCTGTCGCACATATCCTGCGCAAAAATCATAGTGAAAAAGCCGGTGCTGAGGAATGCACCGGACTTCATTCTGACAGAGAGAGAGAGAGAGAGAGAGAGAGAGAGAGAGAGAGAGAGAGAGAGAGAGAGAGAGAGAGAGAGAGATCATAATTAACATATGATTTATAATAAACAGCTGTGTGTTTCTATGTGTACATCACTACACTGTGCACACCTAGCTGTTGAAAATGCAGGTACATGGTGTTTAGAATAAACCATAATGGTGCATGTTGGAGCTATACATTTACATACCATAGCCTCTGTGGGTTTGGAAAATTTGCCAAAACACAGCAGTGGAAATGAACTACTGTTGAGCAGGTATTGTTTGGGTGCTGGATAAAACCCCTTTACCGATATCTGAGTGTTCACATCACGCAGGACCTGTCGTGATCCTGTCACATCAACACCCTGATGAGGATCCATCAGCACCTTTATCTGCTTGATTAAGAAACTTTACACTCCCTTTATGCTGCTAAGGAGATTTTTTTGTTGTTGTTGTTGTAACCAGTTAGTTGTGTGTACCATTTTCTACATTTTTTCCCTTCACTACTTGACAGGAAAATTCTATTTCACTGTAATGCTACTCTCATTCTAATTTAAAATAAGCATTTCACCGCATGTTGTATGGTGTTGGGTTGATTTGAATCTGGCTCATCCTCTTTTCCGTACACGTTTGCATGAATCGTCTTGTAGACTACAACAGTGGTCAGAACCCCTTTTGACTTGGGTGACCTTCAGGTCCAGGAACACCTCCAGAAAAACTGATCAGTGTCCCTGCTGTGCTAATTGCCCATTACCAACATAATATCCAGAGTTGTATGGATTCGTTACTTGATTTTAGCAGGACATTCATTTTAAGCATTATGTTTGTTATGACACTTTATAACAACAACTTCAATGACTGCAGAAAAAAGTTTTTGCTGGGGTGGTTCTATCTAGAGTACAGCATTATACTTCCCTTTTGTATCTTTCAAAAATCTACATAACAAAATGTTTTTATAGTAAAGCTTGAAATGAGTCCTACATGTACCTTCACACGGTACAGAGTAGTACCCTTTTTACAGAGTGATATTATAACAACAGACACGTTATGACTACCTGTTCTTGCCAGTCTCATCCTGGAAGACACGATCACAATGCATCATCTTCTCCCTGCTCACAGTGTAGATGTGCACGCTTGGGTATCTCCATGCCAGTTTGACCAGCATGTTGAACACACGGCCCTTGCCGTCATGCCTCATGTTCCTCTCAGGACCCCAAACCACATAGCGTGTGTTTGACTCTTGATTGAAGAAATAGGCCTCACGTTGCAGCAGACGTCGCACGCTGGAGTGTGAGACCACACGGACCGTCGTCTTATTTCCCACATCCGACTCGAAGCGTTGTGTTGGCGCTGCGTTCATGCGGATCACGCATTCATGCCCGTCAATCTCACGCCCACATCTGCTGCCTAGCACCTGACCCGAGCTGGAGACGACGGCACAGCTGGCACAGTGCAGCGCCAGGTACTGCTGCAAGGAATTAAAAAAGTTAGTTTGTGTATTATTTTGTTTAAAATGTTGCTTCTTAACAAATATACCACATATAATCACATTACCTTAACACACTTATTTAAACCTTTGTCACGATTTCAAATTTTTTACAATAATCAACTGTAAACTGTTTACAAAACCTGCTCAGTACAGATTATTTACAAAAAAAAAAAAAAAAAAAAAATTTGTGGCAGCCAGAACTTTCCACCCATATTTTTATAGGCATAATAACTGTAATGATGGTGGGTTGTGACTTCCACAACTAAAACAAGATAAAAAGAAATCAGGAAACCTACTTGTGACCTTAACCTGAGGGGCAAAATTCTCACATAGCCACGAAGTCCCAGAACTACTTCTATTGTTTTGGTTACGTGATTGTACCAGAGCAGCAGAGAGACGGTGATCAGGAGGAGGAGCAGCCAACAAAACCTCTGTATGTAGATAATAAAACAGAAAATACAAATAATTCTTCATTTACAGAAATTATTATTATTATCATTATGTGGAATGGACACAGAATGACTTCAGTCATTCATCACATTAAATTAAAAGCACATCATATTAAAAAAGGGTTAGTTGATGCAGATCTCTCAAAATGAACATCCTCTCATAATCCAGATGTATATTCTGAATGATATCATACTTATTATCTCGGTTCCCTGTTTTTACAGCATATATAAAACATCTTTCATATACCTGAGACATCATATCCTGCTGAAGCCTGAGAGCTTCAACACCAGGGCGCAAATTGCTCTCGTTCAAGTCATCCTTAAAAAAGACAATCATTATTTAATAAAAATAACATGTCAAGAATAACAATAGGTTTGCTAATCATTTGCAGTTCATTGGTATTAAAGCTTAAAGAGTCTAGGAGCTTTATTCCAATCCCCTATGTAGGATCACAGTGTTGTATTGGATCCTATTCCAATATATCATAATAAAAACGATCTATACCATTCAGCATGTTTTCATAAGATACAACACATTTCAGTCAAACGAAATTGTACCTGTTAGTAATTGATGAATAATGTTTACTAATAAAAAAATGCTAAGCTAGCTAAAAAAAATAGCATTCTTACATTTTACTCGACACGCTCATGTTTATGTTCCGGAGTGAAACATTCATCGAGATACTTAAGTTCCGACATCGTTATTTCGTTTAGGTCGATTAAAACGGGTCGTGTTTGAATAACAGGAAGTAAACAAAGTCGAAAGAATATGAGTATGTGAAACGGTGTGTCCTTGTATGTTGTAAAAACATTTAAAAAACGTATATAAAGATACGAGATAGGTATTTGTCACTGTAGCGTTAGACAGTTGGATTCCACGAGAGCGCCAGTTCTAGCAGTTGATTGGGCAACGCAACCGGCCCTCCGCGACTATTTGTGGATTTGGTTGTCAATAATCTTCTAAGTCCTGCCTCTAAGTGACGCAGGATTGTGCGCTTGAAATGCGGCCATAGAGGATGTCCTTCTCCAGCAGTCCTTTGGAATGAGTACGGTTATGTTTATATATTTGTATAAATATATTTATCCTATTTCAGTTAATATCTCGGTGCAGGTTAGTATTACTGTTGATATATTTCTCCCTAATGAGACAGAAAGCCCATAGTGTGAGCTGAGTGCTAACTAGCTAGCATGTTGTGTGCTGTCAGTTTACTTACCTACACAGACTGAGATACATGTCAAGTTCAAACTTAACAAAATAGTCAACTTGAAGTTACCAGCTTTCTCTTTTCTCCCCTACTAACAAACCATTTCCTATTTCTGTTATTGATAGCAGTCAATTTATTGGAGGTATTGTTTTAGTTATGCTTTGGTGGATGTGGGGGTGGGGGTAGGAGTGGGGGTGGGGGTAGGAGTGGGGGTGTTAATTATAATACTCCTCTGTGTCTTGTTGTGCATTTCAGACGTTTATGGAAAAGTATCTTCTTCTGTTATCGTTTACTCATTTTTGGTACTCATTATTCAGGTCAGGGTCATAAAGGATACAGTGGGAAGGAGGTGAGGAATATACCCTGAATTTGGACAGCTCTCCATGACAGGGCATTATGACCTGGGGCAATTTAGTGCATCCAGGTCACCTACTGGCATGTTGTTTGGAGGTCAGAAGAATTCACAGAATACAGTAACCCGAGTTTGGGACCCGAGCGTGTCACTCATACTAATTTTCAGACCTGGACAAATATGGATATTCTGTTGTCAAAGCTTTACTGACTCGAAACACAAAAAGACTGAATCGGTTGAATTTGAACATTCCGTTAATCTTTGACTAATGTGTGTTGTAATACACAGCGTTTTTTTATTTGCCTTCGTAATGCTGTTTATTCAGAAAACTCATTCAGAATATATCAACATATACACAGACATAAATTATTATTCGCAGATATCTACATAAAACTCGCAAGTATTTCTCTGGGATGAAATTCGGTTTACTCCACAGTGTTTCTGAATTCCTGAACCCAATTCAAAAGGTGTTGATTAACTCAATTTATTTGAATGGATATGACTTCAGCTTCAGGGAAATCACAGGTTTATATTAATCAGATTTTTCTTTATTAACAGCAGACTCAAAGCACATGTATAGAGGATGATGAATGCTTTCTTAAGTATTGTTCTGAAGCAATGAAACTGTATAAATGTTGGTTTCTGTAAGGAGAAATTGAATTTTAAGAAAGAAGACTTATATTAGTGTCAGCACTTTAATGTAACACGTTTCTTTAAGTCTTCTAGATTCAGGTTAGAGGACTGAAGTTTCTAATCTACAACTGAGAGTAAACTTTACTTATAATACGAATCACATTTTCTTGTGTATGCTCCACAATAATAGATACTACCAATATAACAGTGAACAGTTAATATGTGTGACCAGAATGAATCTGTATTTCTGCACAGGTTTTATTTGCTGTCTTTGTTAAAGATGATCTTTATTCATCCCCAGCTTGTTTATCACCTGCTGTTATGGGAAAAATATTCAAGAACCCTGTTGCTCTGTTACTTTCTTAAAATAATACACGTGGTATTGTGTGACTTCAGTAACATGGAGACTTGTTTATTTAGCCAAACCCACTGTGCACTGTTTTCTTGTCTCCCAGGCAGCATAAATGAACAGCCATGTACCTGGCATGCAAGAAAGCTGATCCTCAACCAGCCGCACCCCTATGATATTATGAAAAGGGCAGATCTGACATCTGCGATAATCAGAGGTTGGTTTTAAGGCAGGGTTGTTGGAGGACCCAAAATCAGGGAGCCAACTCCGGATGTTACGGCTCCTTTGAAAGGAGATAAGATGTCATTCAGGCAAACAGAGGGCATGTCTATCATGCAAGCCTTAGCCATGACTGTGGCTGAGATACCCGTTTTCCTGTATTCCACCTTTGGGCAGGTACAAGCACTCACACACACGCGCACACACACACACGCACGCACACAGACAGACAGACCGACACACACACAGACAGACGGACACACACACACAGAGAAACGGGGACACACACACAGAGAAACGGGGACACACACACACAAATGGACACGCAGACAGACACGCAGACAGACACGCAGACAGACACACACACAAACACACAAATGGACACACGCAGACAGACATGCGGACAGACATGCGGACAGACACACACACACACAAATGGACACACTCACAAGTGGACACACGCAGACAGACACACACACGCAGACACACACACAGACACACACACAGACAGACACGCAGACAGACACGCAGACAGGCACACATACACACACACACGAATGGACACACTCACAAATGGACACACACACAAATGGACACACACAGACATACACACACACACACGCAGACACACACGCAGACAGACACACACACACACACACACACACACACATATCTGGTCATACCACAGACAGGCAGCTCTATATCTAATGGGAAGTATAGATAGAACCTTGATTATATTGTCCGTGTTCTAATGCTATCTTATCTGTCATCCTCTCCACTTCTCTTAGTCCATTTTCTCACAGCTTCGACTGACTCCGAGCCTGAAGAAGGTGCTGTTTGCAACGGCGTTGGGTTCTGTGGCCTTGGCGCTCACTGCGCACCACCTGAAGAGACGCAGCAGGAAGAGGAAGCAGATAGCAGAAAAGGCAGGACCCAAGACAGTGGGCATCCCAGAGCAGTTGCTACGCCCAGGAAGGCCCACATCACTGAAGAGAGGTCAGAAACAGCATCGGAAAATGTGTATTAATATATAATAATATATTTTAGATCAATACATAAATGTATAATAAAATCTATATTTTATTAGCTTGCCCACTGCTCAGGTAAAAGCTCCAGTGTGCTGCCAATTTTGTTTATACTAAAAATCTCAAAAGTGGTTACTGTACTGTAATAACGTATAGTGAGCTAGTTAAGTGCATTAATATTAAGTAAGGGAAACAAATGGTTATCATGTAGCATGTCATTTTTTGTTCTCTTGACAGAAACAACCATTGGCCAGTGTTTCAGCTGTAGGATTTGGCATTCTGTTCTTGGGTCACATACAAAAGCTGTTTTTACAAACCACTACGGCTAGCATCTTTATTTTCCTTAGATATGTTTCACTGCGAGGAGAGTTGTTCAGCGCCTCAGCGTTGTCCGTGTGTGCGCGAGTGAGTGAGTGAGTGCGTGCGTGCGCGAGTGCGTGAGTGAGCGAGTGCGCGAGTAAGTGAGGTGCGCGAGTGCGTGCGTGATTGCGTGCGTGCGTGAGTGAGGTGCGTGAGTGCATGCGCGATTGAGTGCGTGAGTGAGTGAGTGAGGTGCGTGAGTGAGTGCGTGCGCGAGTGAGTGAGTGCGTGCGCGAGTGAGTGAGTGAGGTGCGCGAGTGCGTGAGTGAGCGAGTGCGCGAGTGAGTGAGGTGCGCGAGTGCGTGCGTGATTGCGTGCGTGCGTGAGTGAGGTGCGTGAGTGCATGCGCGATTGAGTGCGTGAGTGAGTGAGTGAGGTGCGTGAGTGAGTGCGTGCGCGAGTGAGTGAGTGCGTTTTTTGTTTTATGTATTAAAACAATGCCTAATACATGTAAATGTACATGGCAAATCAAGAGTTTGTTTAGCTAAACCTAATAAACAGTTGTTGACCCTGTTTACCAGATTAAAAATCTATTTATGACAAAGATTGTTCACGTGTTTGTTGTAGGTCCGTTTCCAGGCCGCCAGATGTTGAGCCCAAGTACTCGCAGCAATGATACCATGAGTGGAATCTCTTCACTTGCTGCCAGCAAACACTCGAGCTCTTCACACACATCCGTATGAGACACACGCAGACTTTCTACCTGCCTTTTTTCTTCCATTATGCTGATGCTAATTTGCACCATTGTAGACTCTGATTGTATGTGTATGTGTGCATGTATGTTTTTAAGACACGACTGCCTGCATCTCCCAACCAATCAGGCACTGTACCCACACCATGGGAGGCAGAGCCTGTGGCAGAGGAGCCAGGGGCAATAGAAGATGCAAATGCAGAGAACTTGTACCTCATCGGTAATTAAATCTATAGAAGAATACATAAATATGAAATCTTGGTTTATAAAGTTCTTTCTTCTAAGGTTCATTCTTTGGTTGCTTTCCTCCTCGGTTCAGTCCTCTATTTTCTTGTTATGCCGGCTAAAAGGCTGACTTATGAACCCAAATCTGGCAACATTAATAAATATACTTTTGTCCTGCGTTAGTGCTAGCGAAAAAACATTAGAGCCAGAACCTGTGCTGTAGAAACTGGAGTATGTGCATGTGAAGCTTATTCACATTCATTATTGATAGAACACCTCTTAATGTCAGGAGCACATACACTTATTTTGACCTATTTTAAAACCTGGAAAAGTTCCAGCTGAAAGCCATTGACCAGGAATGATAGAAACCCCCCAGAAAAACAGCATCAGTTATTGGGAGGAGGCACCACACAGGACTTATATAGTGCTATTAAACACACTATCAAGTTAGATTTTTAACCACAGATAGTTAGATATTGAGGATAAGCTTCGATTTATTCTGTCAGATCTTGAACCTTGCTCTGTTGTGGTCAATATTTCAAGCTGCCAGGTAAATAAGTGTCTGTGCATGCATAGTTCAAAACGGTTTATCTGTTAAACTGAAAATTTGCTAAAAATCAAAAAACGTGTGAGTCAAATGTATCTACATGAGAAGAACATAAATGCCAAGGACTGACTACACATATAACTGGTTGAATATTACATCACACCACACTCAGCCACAAGAGGGCATCAGAGACATTGTAGCTTCACTTGTCAACTGCCGACATGTTCTCCACAATACAGTCAGTGTTAATAAACTGTCACTCCCTGTAGGTATGGAGCTGTTCGAGGAAGCACTGCAAAAGTGGGAGCAAGCACTGAACATCAGACACCAGACTCAGTCCAACTCCTCTTCTGCTAACAGTCTCGTTCAACAGGGGGCAGCACTCACGGTAAAATCCACTCCTGACCAGTAGTCTGGTTTTAATGCATCATTGGAATATGCAACAGTATTCCAGCAAAAATATATTTGAATGACAATGAACGATGTGACCACATAAGACACTTGATTTACACACATCAGCTCACTTTACAAAATATTAAAAGCTTTTGTACTGATAGAATATATGAAATAATTTTACCTTCCCTTTGTAGAAACATTATAGTATTATAATAAGAATTTTATTGAGAATTATATTAAGTTTTACCAACATTTTGGGAAGCAGTTAAGTGAATTCACCAGCTTGTAATGTCTTTTGAATAAGTTTTCTGCTTGTTGCAGTAATCTTTTTAAATAGCACTGTTAACTAATTAAAGTTTGTGTCCGTGTGTGTCCGTGTGTGGCTGTGTGTGGCTGTGTGTGGCCGTGTGTGGGCGTGTGTGTGTGTCCGTGTGTGTCCGTGTCTCTCTGTGTGTGTGTGTGTGTGTGTGTGTGTGTGTGTGTGTGTGTGTGTGCGTGTGTGGCCATGTGCGTCTGTGTGGCCGTGTTTGTGTGTGTTGTGATCATAACAGCCAGAAGCTCGCAATCGAAAATTTGCAGAAAAACTGGAGTCCCTTCTGCACCGGGCTTATCATTTGCAGGAAGACTTTGGTAGCACCATACCAGCAGATAGCCTGCTAGCTGACCTTGGTAAGCACATTTAATTCTGCAGTGAGTCGGGCAGCTGTGGTTTTACAATCCTTTTACAAACCTTTCAGATTGCATTAACAGTTAGTGGATGTGCTTCTTCCTTCATGGTGCTATGCTGAAATGACCTTGGACACCAACATTTTGTCCTCTTTTGTACTTGGATTGCAATATCTTTTGTACGGCATCACTATTTCTCTGCAGTTGGGAAACCAGTGAAAACTGGCCAAAGGTCCACACACGTATAGGAGTAAATCCTCCAACACTATATTGGCCAGTGTGTCAATTTCATTGTTCAAATTCCTACTTTATTTATTCATTCATTTGTTTATTTATGTTTGTTTGTTTATTGTGTGTGTAATGCAGAGAGTGAAGGCACGTTAATTCTGCCCATTGTCGAAAGCTCCCGTGGTGTCCGGGACGATGATGCCGCTACCATCACCTCAGACGATTCTTTTTTCTCTGCAGCCGAGGTTGGGATAAAACCATGCATGCGCACACACCTGTTCAGATCCTAAAACCATAACACACTGTGGCTTTTCTAATTATTGTGCCCTGTTTGGATCATTTAATTTATTAATTCAGATAGGTGACTGGAGGTGACTGTACAGTAGTACGGTCAGTATTTGTATCAGTATTTGTCAGTATTTATTGTTGATTATTATTGGAGGCAAACAATAATGACAGGAAAATGTACAGTACAGTCACCCAAACAGTTCTTATACAGGTCAATAGTTATGTTTGTTATTCTGAATAAAATATTAAGATTTTTTATATATAATTTTTGCTGTTGAATGGCAGGCTGGGAAAATGTTGAACTAAATCGGGATACTCTGTCTGTGTGTGTCTCTCTCTCTCTATCTATCTTTCTCTCTCTCTTTCGCTCTCTCTGCTGTAGCTGTTTGATGCATTCACTCCCGATGAGGTGTATCAGCCACTCAAACCCGCAGCTCTGTATGAAGAAGCGCTGACTTTAGTGAGAGAAGGGAAAGTAGAATGCAGATCACTCAGGTACTACATGCTAAACATGTACACACTCTGTCTCTCTCTCTCTCTCTCTCTCTCTCTCCATAATGAGAGTTAGGCTATAGACATTTAGTTAAAAGATTTTTCATATTTAACATTTGCATGTGTGTGTGTGTATGCTCTTTAGAACTGATTTACTGGAGTGTTACAGTGATCAAGACTTCCTGGCTAAGCTCCACTGTGTCCGACAGGCTTTCCACGTCAGTACACACTCACACTCACACACATCTATTTTCATTTTGTGGGTTTTTTTTTTTTTTTTTGGTGGTTTCCGCTCTTTCTTTCTTTCAGTCTTCACTCACTATCTGTGATGTTTCTTGTAGTCTGTAGGTTTTGATTGTGTGTGTGTGTGTGTATGTGTGCGTGTGTAGGTGTTACTGGTGGATGAAACTCACAAGAATTTCTTCATGGAAACAGGCAAACAGATGATCATTGGACTCATGGTCAAAGGCAACAAGGTAATATCCTACTTATAAAAACTTGTGTTAAATAATTCTAGTAATATTTATAATCCTAAACCATCCTATAAATTATTTAGAAAACCACAAATATGTCTCCTCAGTCTGTCCCAGCTGTGGTCTGTTTCCTAACTGCAAAACCTAAATAGTGTACATATTAATAAGTGCATCACCTCCCCATCCTCTCAGTTGTTTACATAGTAAGACAGGAGCGGTATTAATGACTGCTTTCATAATTAATCGTGGCAAATAATTAGATGACTCATGTTATCCACTCAAAAGAGCCCGTAATGAAAAATTATGAGCAGAATTATAATCATAACACATAAATTTGTAGTTAAAACACTATCATGTCATATCATAATTAATTTATTAACGTGTTCGCTTTAAATTCTTATCAGTTGCATTTAATATTCAGTAACTTGCCCAATCTCTAGCATATGTCTGTTTGGGTGCTTTCATTCTTTAGGCTTCAAGAACATACAGTATGTGCAAACTTTTGTTAGATCAGTTTCATTTGTTTCCTAATATCTCACTGGCACAGACTGAAAATCACCTCTTAGGAAAAAGTGTAGACTGTCCATAATTTCCTGAATAGTTGTATTTCCTGAGTCCTTGGTGACATGCATTTATTTATTTATTTATTTATTTATTTATTTATTTACAGCGATATATATATTTTTTTATTATTACTATTTTTTGATTATATAAACATTACAATGCCCAGGCTTTTTTTTGTAGGCTGAATGGCACACCGGCGTTTCATTTTCCATATGACGTGTGTGTGTGTGTGTGTGTGTGTGTGTGTAGAGTCCAAAGGCATTTTTGGAGAGTTATCAGGACATGTTGCTGTACACTCAACGAGAGGAGACATGGCCAACCACCAAGATGGAGCTTGAGGGACGAGGGGTCTGTGTCTTTTTACTTGTTCTCTCTTTCACACAAACACGCACACATTTTCTTTTCATCTTCCAGTGGTATGCTGTTTCGATCTCTGTGCCTTCATGTCTACTTGTCTCTTTCAATCGTCAGTCTTTTGTTTGCTTTTTCAGAAGAACTACGTTTACAAATGAACCGAAATGAATATGCTTATATGAAATTGTTGGTTATAGCCCTTAACCCATTGCTTGCATTAGGCTTAGGGATATAGCTAAAGGTTATGTGCATCATTTATAAAATTGTTTAGTGACATCTGACCATTGACCTCTGCACAGGTGGTGTGCATGAACTTCTTCGACATCGTGTTGGACTTCATTCTTATGGATGCATTCGAGGACCTGGAGAACCCACCGACCTCCGTGGTTGCCGTCTTGCGGAATCGATGGCTCTCGGACAGTTTTAAAGAGACGGTGATTTCATTCTTGCAAACTGTTTATGTGGTAGAAGCTTTTTAGTAGCGTTTAGAATAAAATCAACAAAGCTGAGTTGATGAATGGAGCAACTGTTAAACTCAGTCCCAGCACATTCTTTTCTACATTTTTTTAAAAAAAAAACCTCTTATCTCACCAGGTTAGGGTTATTTTTGCACAAGCCTTGAACTCCCTTTTTGCTGCCCACCTCCATTATCTCTTTAAGTCAAGGTCCTTCCTTCTAGTATACCTCCAGATTTAATGGTGGTATAAACTTGTGCGTCAAATTTTTTTCAAAAAATGTTTTGTGCACACACACACACACACACACACACACACACACACACACACACACAGCATGGTTGTCTAACAGCATAAGGTTACAGTCTTGACCTAAGTACATAGACAAGAGCAGGATAACAAAAACACAATGTCTTAATTATTATGGATAAACATGTACTTTTTGTTGTAAAAAATAGTCCATATTTGCTGTTGTTTGCTCTTGGAGTTATACAATGAATTACACGGTTGTTTCCCTTTACTGCCACCAATGTGCTTGTCTATAAAAACATGGAAAAGGTCCAGCAACGGTGGCAGGTTAGTCAGAAGTTGTCCAGACATCACAGAGAAAGATTAATTGTGGAGTGAATCAGGTTTTTAGAGGAGATTAATCTGAATGTCCAGAATTTCTAAAGCATCTAGGCTTTGCTGTGGTCAAGACAGAACGAGAGTTCAAAACAAGTCTCTGATAGTAATTATTGGAGAACCAGTTTACTCCCAGGTGATTTGCTGAGTGTTTAGTTGTCCAGGGTTGCAACTCCAGTCCTTATACCTTCCGCTCCTGTTACTTGAATCAAATATTAATTATGGCTTATTATAGGTATCTTTATCTGGATTTTATTTTGCATAAGGCATCATATCGCACATGGTTGCTTAACATCCAGATTGCAGGTTTTTATAAAAACCCACGGTTTATACATTAAGATTTAATGTCATCACCCTACACATTACATAATGAGAACATCCCACCTTTTCTTGTAAGCTATTTGTCTAGATTTGTGTTAGTGAGCTTCCTTAATATGCTGGATGTCAAAACATTTGGCCTTGTGTTCAGATCTCTTGCATCCAGTACATGTTTCTGTATACAGCATAGTGTCCTCAGGATTGGCATTTGCTGCGTTACTGTTCCAGAGATGTATGGTGTATAATATTCTGTCTCCCAGTGATGTAGTCTTACTGAATAATTCATACATTTCTTTTTAACAACCACTTCTCTCTTCATCTCTCAGGCTTTAGCTACAGCATGTTGGTCAGTGCTGAAAGCCAAAAGGAGGTTGCTGATGGTAAGCTATTATAAAACTTATAAAGCCAGCGAACTCTCCTCAGGTTTCATACAGATTTATTTTCAATCTGAACATTGTCTGTTCACAACGAGATCAAAAATCTGTCAAAAAGACAAGATTTAAAATAGACTTAAAAAGTTAATTCGACTGTTTTCTTATTCTTTGTGTATTCTTATTCTTCCTTTACCAATTTAAGGGAGTTTTTCCTTGCCACTGCTGCCTGAGTCATCCCAGACTTGCTCATAGGGGAATAAATACATACACACTGTGAACTATATACATCTAATAATAATCTAGAATTTTTATTCTGTTAATTCTTATTTCTTTTATTATTCGTTATTTCCTTTATCATTAATTATGTTTACCTTCTGCTCTATGTTTATGTTCTGTAAAGCTGCTTTGAGACAATGTCTATTGTAAAAAGCGCTATACAAATAAACTTGAATTGAATTGAATTGAATATGTATAATAATTGTTTAGCACCTTGTATTGGAGAATTTCCAGAGGTTTACTGTGCCACATTTTTAGACAATTCATATAAGCAAATTTATGGAGAAGGACAAATGAATGAACATGCGAACATGTGAGAGAATCATTTTTTGCATTCTTTAGGTTCCAGATGGGTTCATATCTCATTTCTATGCCATCTCGGAACACGTGAGTCCGGTTCTGGCGTTCGGCTTTCTGGGGCCCAGACAGCACCTGACTGAAGTGTGCACTATTTTCAAGGTAAGATGTGCACATCAATTCTAACACTAATGAGTTTTGTTTGTTTTAAAGTGACTTTTAATGAGAGAGGAGGAAAGATATACACCTCATCATCAGGATATCGTGACTTTGAATCCCGACAGTGTCACAAGCGTCTATGACAGGCAGTCAAGGGATTACATTTGGAAGCGCTCTCTGGATCTGAGAGATGCCAGACTCTCTTACGAACACTAGACTGACTTTGGATAGTTTTGAGTGGAAGCATGAGGAAGCTTTAAAAATAAATAAATAAATAATGCATTTTTACAATGAACGCCAATGCTACTTTTATTACTTTGTGTAAGCACTGTGTCTTCTGCTAGAATTCTTAAAGAGCTCTAGGTCCTCTCTTTTGGACTCTCCTCTTTCTTTCCTACACTTTTTCAATGGGGTGCATGGAAGTGTACCATGACAAAAGTTTGATTGTGTGGTCGTTGCACCATTTTTTGTTTCATTATTTGGAATCTGAACATGTGTTTTTGGTCTTTTGCTTCGATCCAACCGTAAGCATGTTGTAGCTAATGGCTAAGAAAGCCACAATTAAAATCTCCTTCAAATTGCTATGTATCCTAATTGGTTTCCAGGGTATTTGGAAGAACAAGAGTTCCACATCACCATAGATCCTCCTTTATACGCAGGATTGGTGGTTAGGTGCTTTTCTGTCTAACCATCTATATTTAATGCCAAAAACACATTCAATGTTTGCTGACATCATACTCTATTTTTGTTCCATTCATGTCTAGAGAACTTCAGGCAATTTTGTTCGTGGTGACAGAAAAGGCTTCCTTTTGACATGCTTTCTATATAATTTGCTGGCCGTGTAATTGTGGATTTGAAAGTTTGGTGACTCCAAAAAGTCACCATATTCTCCAAATAGAAAAGTCACCACGATCCTTGTCATTTTAGCGTCGTTATTGTCCTCACCGTAGATATGGGCATTTTCATCTGTGTAGATTTTTGTATGCATTGTTTGATTTAGAAAGGTCTATGTCTGACTTTTTTTTTCTTTTTTCTCTCTCTGTAATTTTTCCCATGTTGATAAATGACCTGTGGAAATATGACTTTGTGTTGTCTCTTATAACTTGGTAACACAGGAAGTCATAAAAGCTTAAGTAAAATATAAATTTTTATGTGAAATTTATGGAAAGTTGCTCCAGTTACATTTTTAGGAATTTCTAGTTGTAGAACTTAATATTTATTAAGTTTGTAAAAATGAATTAATATTTGGTAAAGATTTTGTATTTTTTTTTTTTTTAGCTTTATTTACAGTTAGATTCCTCTCATATTGAGCACTTATATAAGGTTTACCAAAGTGTCTGTAATGCTAAATAATGCTTTTTTGCTCCTGTGTTTTAATAGCAACAAATTGTGCAGTACCTAAAAGACATGTTTGACCACGACAAAGTACGCTTCACCTCAGCTCAGTCGCTGGCCGAAGACATTTTGAGTTTATCTCACCGGCGCACCGACATCCTCATGGGCTACCTGGGCATCAACAGTCTGCCAGAAGCTAACGGAGCACTGCCTGCTAGCACGGATGCACAGGACTGATGAAACAACTGTGGAAATTGTCTATAAGAAAATTGTCTATAAGAACTTCTTTAATTCCAGACCAAGAGGCACATCTAGGTTCATAATCTTTAGCAGACTGAAACGTAAACTATCAGTAAATATCTTCAGCAAGACGAGAATAATGGAACGCTTGAATTCAAGAACAGGTGCAGTTTGCAGAATTTGGATTCTGGACTCTGAAACTCCTAAACTACAGATCTTGAAGTATCAGTTGCTGGTAACTCCTGCATATGTTATACAGGAAAATGGATTTGATGGAAGTCTCCTTGTTTTATTTGCACCAAGCAGATCTGATTGATTCGCAGCTTGCCACCTGGTACAACTGAAGATCGCAGTTTCTGACGCCTGGCTGACAAAATCTAAAATAAATCAAGTGATGTTCAGAACCAAAATGTATAACTGAAAATCTTCAATCCTTTGCACGGTGTTTTGTAGATGGGGGGCAAGTTGATTTGATTCCTGCCTCCACCCCATGGTTCTGGTGTCTGCATGTTCTTCCCCATGCTGCGAGGGCGTCATCAGGGTACTCCAGTTTCCCCAGTGTAAAGAAATGTGTTGATTGGCATTTCTAAATTATCTGTGGTGTGTGTATATGAGTGTGCCCTGAGATGGGTGCTCAGCATGTCCCCCACCATGTTCCCCACCTTCTTCACCTATCTTGGGTTAAGCTCCAGGCTTCCCATGATTTTGTGTAGGATAAGCTGTACAGGAAATGGATAGGTGGATGTTATGTACTGTCTCTGCCAGCTGGACTTACTCCAGTTGAAATTGAAATTATTCCATTTGAAACCCCAGAAGCTGAGATAATTGGAAATTGCCACTTTGTCACCTTTAATCGATCAAGCACTAAACAAGGAATATTGTTTTCAAGAACTGAATAAAACACTCAGATGGCGATCCAAGTTCCATTTGTCCATCAGATCTCCAGCTAGCTCTATTGTACGTTTTGGAGCTGAACTCGGACCTCCCTTGAGAGCATTCAGATCTACAGTTTGAATATATGACAGAGAATCGCTGCTTTCCGAGGCTAATTTAATCCCACAACCACTGAAGAAGCTGCGTGAATGCCACCACCATCATACAATCACACTTAGACACGTAGTCTTAAGTTGTTTCTTGCTGCTAGGTTTCTGTTTTACTCTGTCCCTTACATACCCTTGTACATAATTTTGTCTTCTGTCAAAATAATGAATGATTAATGATATAGAGTATGTGTCGCTGGAGATCTGAGAGAAATGTGTGTTATACGTACTCCCAGCAATCAGAGGTGGTTTGTGTTCTAGCCAGATCAAGCTCTCTGGCAGGTGGTTATTGTCTGTTCAGTATCAGCAGTCTATTTTCTGTAATTGTAACGTTCAATCAGGTTATAATTATCATTCAGGACAGCTAAACGGGTATTTAGGGCACTGAAGAATGCGAGCGACGCTTATAAAGGGTCACTGTGGGTTGGATAAGACTGGGTTTTGTGTCAAGTCAAACTTTATGGTTTATTTAAGGTTTAAGGTGAAGCTTTCTACTGTGAATGAACTGCATTGAATGACCCAATAATGAATTCTATATCATTATGCTTTAGTTTACATTGTGTAACATTAAGTGTTTCCTGATCCTGCTCTTGTAATACCTATTGTATTGCTACATTTTTTTTTCTGTGTTATAATGCTACTCTTTTTTTTTTTCTTTTAAATAAAATGCAGGATTAGGATACATGCCCTATGATTTGTCAATGCTATTTTTAACTTGCCCTTATCTCCTTTCTTTTTTTTATGATCTGTATGCATTATGTTGCTCAAATGGAGTGTGCACTAGGAGATTGTCTTTACTGTGGAAGATTCTCTGTCTTTTCCCAAGCTTTTGTCTTTTATAAAGAGTTGTAAACTCAAGCAAAATCAAATACTGAAGCTGCATGAGCTACAGATTGAGGAGTCTGTTTGACTGTGTGATGTGTAAGGTTGAAGTCTATAGTTGAAAACTGAGCTACACGATGGAATTGCCATTGGATGGATAGAAATGATGTTTCAGAGAAAACAAAGTCAAGACTTTGACATATGGCCGTTGTTTTCTCATCAGTCGCTAGTGTAATCACGAATATGTAACAGAAAATAAGAGTCTCTTAATCGGAGCTACTGACTCTTAGGTCATATCTCTTCCAAGATGTACTAAAAATAAAGATAAAAAACTACTCATTTTCTATAGGCTTTCAGGACTAGCTAGTTAAACTCAGTACAAAAAAAATCATGCAATCTAGTTTATAATCATTACCAATGAGAGACACATTTCTATGGGGAAAACAATAGACGTGTAATAGTATTTTGTTTTTCTTATTGTGTATTTCTTTTCATAATGTTTTGTTTTTCCATTTCCTCCTATTTAACACCAACCAAGTCCAACCTACTGTATGTCCTAGCCTTCATTTGCTGATTTTGCACTTTTTTCTTCATTTGTATCCATCATGAGCTATATCTATTTTTGTAGAGGTTTAGAAGTTGATGTTAGAATGTTAAAGGCAGAATAATGCACAGAAAAAAAACTGACAAAAATAACAGTGCCAAAAATAATCGGCCAGCATTTTCAAGTAAAATGAAGAGATTTCTAGTTCATATGCACAGTTAGTACACCCCTATTACATGGTAAGCATTTAAAGCCTGATCATTGATACAATTTGGATCCTTTGTGCCTGTGTTCTGTATGACTTTGTCGGTTTATCTGTTTATTCTGGCCCTGTGCTTTATATCCATGTGGAAATTCCTTCACATGGAGAAATGTTGACATTTTCTTCTATAGTTTGGAAAGAATCCATACTGACACATTGAGAGCTGAAATCTGGTTAAAAAATTAATTGAGTTGAGCTTATGTCAGATTTGCTATGACACCTCAACTTGGCCTTCAAAATCACCTCACTAGCAAGGTTTTAGACTTTATTTTTAATCGCTATGTTCCATAAGCTGACTCCTAAACTATTTACAGGATGCTGAGGTATGGTTAAATAAATAATGTTTTTCTAATCTGTTCTCAGTTAAAGTGTATATCAGTTATCCAGAGTTCACACTGGCAGGTGACGAGTCTCTGAGGTCACTTGTAGTCTATTGTGAGCATGTACATTTTTTTGAGTGTGCACCGTTTCAGTGAGATCATGTGATCATGTAATAGCCAAAATATTTAGATTGATATCTACATCCCACTATATGATTTATACACACGACACTGGTTTAAAAACTCACCAGAGACTCTGATAGTTTATTCCAAGTGTTAATTTTTCTACATAATGTCTCTTGTGTATTACAGGATAAGATAAATCCATGCGATATATATTCTGCCCAAACTAGTCAAATGGTAAACGGGAACTAAACGTAGGTCAGAAATTAGGTAACTGGCAAAACTGTTGATCTCATGCGCCTTTCGATTGGTCTGTAAAAACCATTTAAGCCTTTTTTGTTTTGTTTTTCCACATAATCTAATGTGTGCAGAATTGAGAAAATTTTGATTATAATGACATCATGGCTCTATGTCTCAGGTTTACATACAAAATGAATCATCTGTCGTGTTGTTGCTTGTTGGTGTGAACATAAGGTCTAGCTTGGAACAGAATTAATACTGTACAAGTCAATATCATGCTTTTCAGTACATCGCACTGCTTGTTTCTTGCTTTCATCTGTAAAGAGGACACTACATTAGCAGTACAGGCTAAAGAATTTTTTCCTTAGAGCTAACTGTTTAAAAGCACTGCTCTTTAAGAGAGGATTGTAAATTGTAGCATACAGTGTGATGCCTGAATGATTGAACCTTAATTCTTCAATTCTTTTCTCATACATGCTGATTGTATCTTTGAATCAGCTGTTAAATATACTGATGTTTGAACTGTTTTTCTTAACTATTGTTTCATATTCTTTATATCTCTATTATTTTTTTAGATCTATATTTTTTTAGATGATGATGATGATGTGGCACTTTACACAGAGCACATGGGAACAATTTTGAGTAACAACAAAAACTAATGTCATGTCTTGTGCAGTCTCAGCACAAGCTTTGAGATAGATGTTAACTGGCTGTATTCAAATCCATCCACATAAATATGACAATTCTGCAAGATATTGACGTTTTACTGTGTGTACAATACAAAGTGATTCAATTTATACACAGATTATGAATTATGTAGAAACTTATGAGGAATGGTTTTGTTAGAGATATACTTCAGGATATTCATGATCATTCATTAACAAACCATACATGTGTAACGATTATAGGAAAGCAAGTTTCAGTCACATACAGTATGGCAAAAATTATAATACCATATTCTCTAATGTGCAGCTCATCACATGCTTGTGTGTTAATTGGGTGTTGATTATTTCACTGTTAACTGTCTTGTTTAAAATGGAAAAAAAAAATTCAATCACAGGTTGTGTCTCAGATTTTACACAAGCAAAAGTCTAAGTGGTGCTTTTTGAGCATATGTCTGTTTCATCAAATAATTTTGAATTTTTTAATTCATTTAGATGGTTGTGATCATTTTGGTTAGCCTAAATGGATCTGCTGAGTTTTACCTTCTCAAAGTGCACTGAAATCTTCTAGAAAAGCAGTTAAAGATTAAAAAAACAAATATTTTATTCTGATATAATGTGCAGGAGCCGGAAAAACATTCTTCCTTCTTATTTCCATTTGCCTTTGGTGTAAGGCCTGGTTGTAAATTCCAGCACAAAACTGCAGCAGTCGTTTCAGACATTTGTATTTTGTGTTTCTTGTGTCTGTACTTTTAATGGACATTAAAAACTTAATTTTCACCGTTTGTCTTCTATCTCATCGTTGATTATTCTCTTGGAAGCTTCATGGTCTGGCTCTTAGAGTGTAAATTCATTAAAAGGTTAAAAAAAATGTTTTGAAAGCTTTTAATATTTTAAAAGCCATGCCTTCATAAAGCTAATAAAAAAAACAAACATGAAAGTGGTTCATAGTTTCAACATGCATCAAAATTTGTCATCTGATTTCTTCATTTTTTTGCACTGGAGCTATAAAGCTAATGTAGTTAATGTAGTTAACCCAAACTTATAATCTGAAAGCAGCATCCTGCTAACTGTATACTTAACATTTATGGAAGGAGTCAGTGCTGGACATGCTTTGTAACAGTCAGTATGTTTGCCATCATGGGAAAGTCTTTAGAGTTGAGAACTTTGTACTTTCTTTTTAATTGTCTTTTAATTTTATTTAAATTCATGAGAGGCTGGTAAGGGAATGACAATAGCTTGTATAATTGAGAGAACAGCAAGAAAGAGACCGACCGATAGAGAGAGAGAGAGAGTTATCTCGACTATCTTGCGCTCATGAAACCATGTGCATTTGCACATTCCTCACTTATGCCTATAGATTTGGAGCTTTTATTTTGCTATCAATTTATTTGTTTGTTGACCTTGTAATTTTGTTTTTATTCCTTGTCATATTAAATTGTTTTTGGCTTCAAGTATTAGAAAGCAGTACTTGAGTAAAAGTACAAGTATCGTACTAGAAAAAGCCTTTGGTAGAAGTGAAAGTCACCTTTTAGAATATTACTCAAGTAAAAGTCTTAAAGTATCTGATATATACTGTACTTAAGAATCAAAAGTCATTTTCTGATATTTAATGTACTTAAGTATTTGAAGTAAAAGTAAAAAGTAAAATTTCAGTGATTTTCGATAGGCATAAGAGCAGGGGCGGTTCTAGGATTTCATCTTTAGGGGGTTTTAGCTCTCAGTGAGAATTTGAAACAAGAAGAGTTTTATATTATATATTATATGACTACATAGTAAGCCAAAAGTTATGTATTATTAAATGGCAAAAATGGACACCAAAATGTTATGCATGATGTAATGATGCCAGTCTTGAATCAAATCAGTTCATGTATGTGTGCATTCTCTACAAACTGTGTGTCCAATGAATGCAGTCATTAATAAAAAAAAGATTCACAAGACAAAGACCAAATCAATAAATATTATTTTTATTTAGAATTGAATTGATTGTTTGCATTAATATTTTGTTTGTGCTATCAACTCTGGTAATAAGAACAGTGAAATTTTACTGCTTTTGGTTGCCGTCTTTGCGGCTTTCCGCCGATTTACGTTATAGATAAATGCCTCCAGCTCTGACCGCGCGTGCACGCTGCGCGTGCCTGTGCTTCTCCGTAGAGCGTTTGGATGTGTGTAATGTAATCTAGGAGCAGTGATTCGCCAAAACTCCCTTATTGCAGTCACACACATTTCTTCTGATTTTATTTTGGAGTAATGAGTAACGAAGATGCTTAGTGTAAATATAACGGAGTAAAAGTATACATTTTGTTTAGGAAATGTAGTGGAGGAAAAGTGAAAGTTGACAAATTTAAATAGCGAAGTAAAGTACAGATACGTGAAATTTCTACTTAAGTACAGTAACGAAGTATTTGTACTCCATTACATATAAATAATAATGAGAATATCCACTGAAATGTCCCAAATGTGGGCTGTAATGTTTTAAATATTTTAACTATAAGCTGCTAAAAAGCACAAAGTGACATTCATTAAAATATTGTACTAGTTGACATATTTTTCTGGTATAAGAGGAATAAAACAGTTAAAGTTGAATCAGTTCAGGACATGCGATAACGCTTAAGCCTGTCATCAGACTATTTTATACAAATAATCACTTCACAACTGTGTGCCATTTAAATCCATTTGTTGTCGAATGAATGAACATTAAATCCAGTGTATACATGGAGTACAGATCTTTTCAGCAGCACACACAATCTGGTGTAAACAATTGCAATGTAATAAATAATAAGCACCTTTCTAGATTTGTCTGGTGCCTTAATATATATCAGACATTACAAAATAACTATTGTAGGGAAATATTCCGTGATTGTTGACGATTTTGCGTAACGTGTCAATTAAACAACATTTATTCATTCAATTGTTTTTTTTTCTCTTTTATTTGAATTATCCCAGTTTTTAATATGTCAAGTTTGTCGCCCACTGATTGGTCGAGAGCGTTCAACTGCACGTGTTTGGTTGGACGTTGGTTCCTGTGCAGACTTTTTCCCCCCTCTGAGAAAATCTATGGTGAATGGAGGATTATGGCGGCGCGCGGTAAACGCTGAGTGGCTGAGGACGCACAGGCGTTCCATGCTGATTGGTCGATTCTAGATGCCCGGTGTCCGGGTAAGATGGCGGCGGAAGAGCAGTGCTCGGTACCACCTCGATGGCAGTCGATATCTTTAACGCACGTAGAGTATCCAGCTGGTGAGTGTAAATTGCGATTCTTTGTTTTTTTTACTAAAGTGAGCCACATTGTCGAAAAGCACTTTGTCTTTGCTGGAAAGTCTGTGTGAGGTTTTACAACTGAATGGACACGACTATGGGATCGCTTGCCAAATAGTGATACCGCAGCGCGCATACTTCGCTCAAGTTTTTTTCTCCACTCATTTTCCGACAGATCCGACCTCCTGATTTGTGATTGGCTAAAATTTTGTGGACGCGCGTAATTATTATCTGGGATGCTACTGGAATTACATGCGGTCTACTTAACCCCTCCCAGGAGGTGGGATCCTTTCATCCAATCCTATATCCGTAGGGCGTGGCTAAACGGAATACGGGTGCGGAAAGAAATAACGAACGCAGAAAATTTAAATAGAGCTGCCAAATTGTGCAGTCGTTGCGCGCATGCGCGTTTAAATCCGTACTCTCCCTACTGGGGCGCCCCTTTTCGCTTGGCATTAGACGTTTAACTCTTCATAAAACCTTTGTATAAACTCACAAAACTCAGAAGTATCCTTGTTTTTTTTTTTTTTTTTTTTTTTAAATCAATTATATATTTTAGTTTTCAGCCATCTCCTTTAAGGAAAAGCCTTCCAGAGTGCGACCTAGCTAGTAGCAGGCTAACTTGCTAAGTTGTTGTTTTTAACGTTATTTGCTAACGTGCTAAGATGCTGTCAGGAATCATCCGTCATGTTCCAGTCAGAGCTTGTTACATGTCTGTAATTAGTTTGAAAAAAAAAAACGCTTGTTTGTGCTGTTGTTGTCGTCTTTATAATCGTATAAATGTATTAGCCGTAAACACAAACGAAAGAACTGCCGTTACTTTCAGAGAGTTTTTAATTTAGACGGTATGGAATGAAACTAGAACGTGCAGCACACCGTCCTGTGGCTATAAGGATGTTATAACTGGGATTATAAAACGTTATAAAGAACTTGATGTGTTGGGTCAGATTACAGAGCAGCTACACGTCAGTGCCCAACGAGTGTATTTTCCTTTCTCAGCTGTAAACAGTCGTTGTTTTTTTTTCCCTTTCTCTGTTTTTCTAAGGAAGGTGTGGCAGCTTGCACACTACAGTAGTAAACAGTGTTTCCCTTGAAGCCTCACATATGTATCCTGACGGCACTGTTACTATTTAGTACCGTAGTGTAATGATTTGTAGTGGTTTCTTATCGATTTATTGATCTATTTCATATTATTTAGTATGCAAGCGTGCTGTTTCGGATGGTATCCAGCTTGGGATTCCATCACACTTGATGGCAGATATAAACTGGTGAGGAAACGGGAGCACGTGCTGGTGGGAGGTGAAGTCTGGCTTGGTTCTGTTCAGCGTGTCGGAGTAAGAACATCCAAGAGGAGGCTGTAGTCGTCCTAATTATGGTTATTTTTTAGTCTATCTATATTAAGATAGACTAGAAATCCACCCACTGAATGTCTAGGGACCCGAAATGAGGACATGGAGCACGAGGATTTACTCAGTGTTAGTGTCTGTGTACAGTTTTGTGACTACCAAAGTCTGAATTTCAGTGGTCTTTACTAGTCTGTGAAATGGTCGTGTCAGATTATTTGGTGATGAGCTTTAACACACATGTTCACAACACTTTTCATGGAGTACTCACTGACCTGTAGATGTTATTGTTGGGAAAAGACTGAAGTCCAGGACCCCAGACCTGCGGTTACAGACAAAAAACACATTTTGAATACGTAATCGTATCGATATGATGCAGAAGCAGCAGTAGAAAATGGCTTTGTGGAAACAACCATTCTTCATTCTTCAGTTTCACTTCAGTTGCGTTCACACCGACAGTGATTTTACCACCACAAGTCTCCATTCACTGTATTATGAAGTCGTCATGAGGCTTCGTAAGGAGGATGTTTATCAGTGGGTTGTGTTGCTAGCATTTAGCAAATCAGATTTCTTCCTGCTAAAATTAAATGTTCTGGAGGGAGATTTGGTGTTTGTGTATATAATTCAGAAGCGTATATCCGAATCCTATCATTTACAAGATGAAGGTGAAGCAGTGTGTGCTATTTGCCACAGATCAAATGTGCTGTCTTCAGTCCCATTACTAGTCCCTGTATAGAGATACTCCATATTTGCATAAAGTTATTTGTTGCATTGCTGGATGCCCACATTTAGTCACCAATGTTGCTCGTGTCACTGGAAGTCACCAGCTCTCATTGAAAATGACTGGACTCCAGTCACTTCGTCATGGCGAGTTGTTATATGTACGAATGTAGCATTAATAAATGATTCATTAGCAGGTTTCATTTCCACTTTGTCAATTGCGTTACCTTAGTTATTGCAATTTATTTTGTTTTGCTTTAAGCTGGCTTTACAGACAAAAAGGTCTTAGATAATATAACTATAATAAACAACTGGAAACAGAAAAAATGGATAATGGTTAGAGTCAGAGTGGTTAGTACCTATCAAAAGTGGTCCAAGGAGTCGCTTAAGTCAGGGCTACAAGGACATTTCACTACATCCTTACACACAAGCTTAAATAATAATAAGCAGCTGTGCTTATAACACCTCTAGCTACCAAAAAAGTGTAGCAGCTGTAAAAAACATTCAGTGAAAGCGACGTGACATACAGCTAAGTACGGTGACCCATACTCAGAATTTGTTTTCTGCATTTGACCCATCCAAAGTGCACACACACAGCAGTGAACACACACACAGCAGTGAACACACACACAGCAGTGAACACACACACAGCAGTGAACACACACACAGCAGTGAACACACACACAGCAGTGAACACGCACACACCATGAACACACACCCGGAGCAGTGGGCAGCCATTTATGCTGCGGTGCCCGGGGAGCAGTTGGGGGGTCCGGTGCCTTGCTCAAGGGCACCTCAGTTGTGGCCGGCCCGAGACTCAAACCCACAACCTTAGGATTATGAGTCAGACTCTAAACATTAGGCCACGACTTGAATGAACATCTAATTGGAATAATTTTGTATAGTGCGACAAGATCGTATTAATCATAAGAGTGCTTTAGAACGCATAAAATTCCCCCCACCATTCTGTGAAAATGTAATAACTCATGTACAACCATAGATCCGTTTCATGCAAATGAATGAGCGTGTACCATGAACTTGACATCATTTTAAAAATCCTCATAAATGCTCATTGTCACAGTAAACACTGTAAAGACTGATTCCTTCGTCCACGAGGGAAGCAGAGCGTCTTTTCTGTTTCTACTCCTTTAGAATCCAACCCATCAGATGACGACTTCAAAACTACTGAAGTCTTTTCGATTTTGTGTGCCGTATGCATCAGATGTTCGGCAGTTCATCTGAGGCTTAGACTTCCTCTAAAGTTGTGAGGAAATTGTGGGTTAAAATCACAAACACGGTAGTGGCAACGGCAAAACGTACACCAAAATACTGACCTGCTCACGTTAAATAGTGTAAGACCACCTACCTACATGCCTGACCCTTTATATGAAGGTAAGAGTGGCAAAGCTAATGTGTTTGTATGTGTGTATGTGTGTGTGTATGTATATTTGTATACATATGTATATTATATGTATGTGTGTGTGTGTGTGTGTGTGTATATATATATATATATATATATATATATATATATATATACACACACACATATATAAATATAAACACATATATATATATACACACATATATAAATATACACACATATATAAATCCCCATACCACATGCATTCCATGCAACCTGTCTTTAAGCCAGACACGAAGACTCCATGTTTCACGTTACATGTGGACTCGTTCTGTACACGATGCAGGATCCTGCTGATTTGATTACGTAAGCAAAACATAATCATTTTCTTCCATCGCATTCCTCCGGTTAGAGGATCTCGCTCGTAATCTAATCAAACAGATCTGTGTTGGAAAGACAAGAGTCTCCCTGAGGAGGTCAAACATGTCGCATTTAAGCATGATTGCCGATTGTATGTCCAATCGACTGTGTGTTAGATTGTGATTTTGATCTTGTTTTTAAGCAGAATGTTGAACAGTCAGGTTTATATTTGGTTAGAATTTTTGACAAGTGTTCTTGTGACGGAGGAGGAAGTCTTCTCCCGCTGTCTGTGACAAAACATCAGCCTGCCTCAGATGGGGAAAAATCCGGTCCTCGGAATTGTCATTTTCGACCTCTGTGATTTCCAGGGTCAAAGGACGAAAAAACAAAACATGAACACCTCCATGTTCATCTTTGTTAGCAACTGTGATGCGTGATGTAGAACTGTTTAGTTCTTTTTTTTTTTTCTTTTCTTTTTTTTTATTTATTTGTTTTTATTTTTAAACCAGTACACTGGCTTTCCATCTCACTGGTGGAAATGAAATGGACTTATAGGCCATTTTTTTCAATCAGTATAAACAAGAGAATTATTTTATAGCTGCATGTCTGATATAAAACGAGTCTCCTTCAGTTGAAATAACGCCCTCAAATTCAATCACTTGGGGCATCTTGTAGAGCAGAATCGGGTTTGATATCACCATTTACTTTTAAAACGTTTTAATCTGTACACAATCTAATATATTTTATATGTAATATATACATTTTACCTTCGGCCTAGTATGTAGAAATATACCAGGTATGAGCCTAACACTGATACCTGATTCTCTTAAAGCTCTGAGTTTAAATAAACCAGATAAAGTCTGGCTGAAGGTCAGAGTTGCTGGGGAATCTCTATAGAGACCTGTGATCTTACAATTCTGTTGTTGGATTATTTATTTGTTTCCTTTTTGTTTTTTTAACAAACAGGTGATCTGGCAGGGCAGATCCTGGCGTATGCCAGTCTGCTGCCGATGGCAATCCTGGTTGGCTTTGTCACTCTCATTGTCTTCAAGAGAGAGCTGCACACGGTGAGCACACTTACCTCTTAACTACTGGATTTGACCTGTACGATTTAATGCCACACTTGGTATCACTTTGCTATGGTTGGCATCTAGAGGTGGATTAACCCTTTGACAGAAAGTGAAATCATTTCAAATCGTATCGATTTCACTAATACGCAGCCCCGAGCCTAGAGTACAAAAGATCTCTCTCATTATGTAACTGAAACAACAGACGTGACCAATTTTCATGACTTCCATTAGATTTTGAAACAGTAAAAGTTAACAGCAGTGAGGGAAGAAACAAACTTCCTCCATGAAGGTGTTTATATACAGTCCCTTTTAGGATTTTTCACCATTTGCAATGTGAATGAGGAATTTTTTTCCTGCATACAACATTCAGAAATTAAGATTAAGACTTCAAACGTTTGGACTCGACTGTATGTGCACGTAAAAGTTCAGCTGCTCGAGCAGACATTGTTCAGTTAGAGAACTAGAAATAAAATCGAACCATGTACGTTCTCGAGCGGATCATTAGAAGACTTTCGTGCTACATAAGCCGTTAAGGTCAGTGACTGATTATAACGTCTTATGCAGATTTCGTTTTTTGCCGGTTTGGTGATGAACGAAGGGCTGAACTGGTTGCTGAAACACATCCTACAGGAGCCCCGCCCATGTGGAGGTAAGCCCCTCCCATCATTTCTTTTTTTTAATTCTTTTTTTCCCCTAGGCTTTAAGGCTTTATCAGAAGCTCGTTCTTCATACATGGCTTCCTGAATCAGAATAAATTCTTATATTGCTGGGTTTGTTTGTTTGTTTATTTGTTTATTTATTTATTTATTTATTGCCACCAAGACAACATGCACTCAAGCTCAATACTGCTCAAGCGCTGGCTTGTTAGACAAGAACAACTATATATTCATAAAATCCCAGTAATGCATTTCCTGCAATTGTTTAATCAGGAGGTTGAGGTGAAGAAAGACAACACTAACCCAAATAGCCACTCATTACCTCTACGGTGAGCAAATGACATCTCAGAATACACAACACATCAAACCTCGAGGTGGATGAGATACAACAGCAAAATACCACATCGGGTTTTCTTCTTTCAGCCAGGAATGGGAATCCTAATCTACAGTGGGCACAGGGTTACTTGTACTGGACAGTTGAAGACTGGAAAAACGAATGTCCTCTATGTACAGAGTCTTTTGAGGAATCTCAGGGCAAAAAGTGTCTATAGGGCAAAATATAACTTCGACAACACACAGGGATTTCAATACATCCTTCTTAGGATAAAGGTGTTCATAAAGACTGTAGACTTGTTTCCTGATTTTTTTAACGACATATGAAGAACATGGCCCAGGAAGTCACCCCAATGTTTCACCTGTCGCAGTTTGGATAGAAGTTGAAATAAAAATATGTTTTTATAGACTATTTTGCTCATAGTAACATGAATGTATGTCTGTGCCGTAACATACTGTGTTGTATAGTGAGAACACATGTAGCACATGCCATATAATGGTATTCCATGTTATTTCAGGAGGCCACAGCACAGTAACCACAGAGTACGGCATGCCATCCAGCCACTCGCAGTTCATCTGGTTCTTTGTCGTTTACTTTTTCCTCTTTCTTTATTTAAGGTGAGTCAAGGTCATAAGTAATAAGACACAAAATAGACAAAGGTCCACAAGGGTACAGCATTAATATCATATTCATATTATATGTTTTAGTCTATACAATAACTTGCTTGTATTTTTATCTGACAGAATGCATCAGACAAACAACGCCAGATGTGTGGAGTTGTTATGGAGACACGTGCTGTCAATCATTCTACTGGGCGTGGCTTTGTCCGTGTCATACAGCAGGTAAGGCTCGTTTTCGCTATAATCGTTTTAATATAGCGGTATCGGTCAAAGTGTTTATAATTTGTTTGTGTTTACAGAGTTTACCTTCTCTACCACACCTGGAGTCAGGTGATATACGGGGGCGTAGCTGGAATGGTGGTCGCCGTGGTCTGGTTTTTCATAACACAGGAGGTGCTGACGCCGATCTTTCCCAAGATAGCAGCCTGGTAACTCACACACACACACACACACACACACACACACACTCATCAGTTACAGGAGGGTTTCATTTCTGACTTTAAACTTTATTTTCCATTTCTATAAATCAGATCTGTAATATTTGAATAAAAGTAATTTCACTAATAATAAAACTGAACTGTGTACCTGAACCCTACATTGTGGTAAGGTAATGTGTTAAATTGGAGGACTTAAAGGCAGGGTCTCCGATTTTTGAGAAATGCTTCAGAAAACTAAGTCGGGCCGAATAATGAACAAAAATCAAAACAAACGTGTAGCCAATGAGCAGAAAGGGGCGGGTCTTGTCAATATGCAGCGGAGAGAGTGTTCAGTGTGCATGTGTGACATTAGCAGAAAGCGGTTTTAACACTGACATGAAGGATAAAAACAAAGAAAGAAAGCAAAGAACCTTATGATAAGGCAAGAAGTAGGACGTGTTAATATAGGATCAGCTTTCCGGCGCTGGAGAGAACTGAAGGAGCAGGAAGTTCCCGAGTCAATAACTCCTGAGCTAAACGCTGTTCCTACACAAATAACACCTCTTTTCTACCGTAGTAATGTAGAGAGGCAGCTACAAACGCGTTTTGTGTAGTAACAGCGTTTAGCTCAGGAGTTATTGACTCGGGAAATTCAACTTTACTTAAGACGCCGAGGCGCTTTTTCTTTTTGATAGGTGAGTAACGTTGGGTTTGCATATATTTGTTTCACAGAACTAATAGATGCCGTCCTTTACATGATTATGCTTGTGTGTCATTTTTGCTTGTTTGTTTATCTGCAATCGTTTTGTTCTTCTCTTCAGCTATGAAAAAAAACACATTTCTTTCCATTATTTGCCATGGTCTTTGACTCTTTGATACAATTAAAATTTGGTGAAACGTTGGCAAAAAAAAAAAAAAGAATAATACTTTTTGGGGATTTGCTGCTATTTGAAAATTACTGGTGGTTAGTATTAGCTAAATTATTGATTTTGAATTAAAAAAATTCACCTCTCTCTCTCTCTCTCTCTCTCTCTCTCTCTCTCTCTCTCTCTCTCTCTCTCTGTGTCTGTCTCTCTCCCTCCCTCTCATCTCTCTCTCTCCCTCTCACATCTGTCTCTCTCTCTCTTCCTCTCACATCTCTCTCTCTCACACTCTCTCTCTCTCTCTCTCTCCCTCTCACATCTGTCTCTCTCTCTTCCTCTCACATCTGTCTCTCTCTCTTCCTCTCACATCTCTCTCTCACATCTCTCACTCTCTCGCACACCTCTCTCTCTCTCTCTCTTTCTATTTTTTTTTTTCTTTCAATGTGTTTCTGTCTTTCTCAGGCCCATATCAGAGTTTTTCCTGGTGAGGGACACAAGTCTCATTCCCAATATTCTGTGGTTTGAGTACACGGTCACCAGATCAGAAGCCAGGTAACATTCACCTGTTTGTAACCTGTGATTCTTTGTGTTCATTTTTTCTTTTATCATTCAGCAAAACACTTTTCCTCTATTACAGGAACAGACAACGAAAGCTGGGAACAAAACTTCAGTGATCTGCACTCTCCGCTGGTTCAAACTGACAAAAAAAGGACCACAAACACACACGCACTCACACTCTCTCTCACTCATACACACACTCCTACATTCTAACACACTGGAGACCGAACGTCTGGACTGTCCGGGTTGAGGCTTTCCGTTTTCATGCGGACCAAAAACGAGATTTCAGTCGAGAGGTCAAAGGGGCAGGGCCTGTGTAGGGGATCAACCCTCTCCTCTCGTCATCTCTTTCCGGTGCATGCTGACCGTGCAAGAGGCAAAGCTATTTAACAAGAAACATAATATATACTTTAACCATTATTGCACGAGGGTACCTGGTTTCAAATGGGAGTGAGAGAGAACGATAGAGAAGATTCTTTAGTGACATATAGCTGGTTTTTGTTACAGCATGACATTTTCTTTTAGAAACCGTGTAAGGGGGACTTGTTTGGGTGAGGGATTTGTAGCAGACAAGAAAATAAGTGAAAGAGGGAAAGTACTTTTTCATAGTTTCCATACTCTGGTAATATGTAATATCAAGTAAAATAATTTGCACTTTGTGACTCAGTATGGAAAAAAAAAACATTTTAATTATACTTAACACTAGTTACATAAGAAAAAAAAAACGCTTTAAATTGCTCCTTTTTTTTTTTTTTTTTGTCTATTCAAGAAAAGGCTACATTCCAAATTTAGATTTTTATAGATGTGTAATTCCCATGCAGATCACTTATTTGTCAAAATGATTAGTCCAGTTTCACACTAACTGCTCTGACTGGCCAGAAAGCTTTGGTTGCATTTGCTTTCAGAAGCATTTCTGTTTGCTCTACATTAGTAAAATATACTGGAGGTGATCATAAGCCGACGAGCCGAAGCAGGCGTGTTCGAGTTCAGGGGTCGTGATCTGCTCCGTCTTTTTATGCCCCATATGTTTAAAAGGTACTTTTATTGTTGTTGTTGGGAATTTTCCCTCTGAAAGTAATATTAATAAAAGTTTACCTGACCATTTAGCAGCCTTGTTTCACTCCAGGAAAGCTAAACTGCATAACTCTACATCTAAAATCCTTATACATACTTGAGCAGGTACACTGTCCTGGGACAAATTCAGTGGTTTACACCGCAATATATTCAGATGCTGTTAGAGCTTTTTTAAACAGAAAACTTCTAAACAGAGTACATTTAGAAGCAAATAATAAGGAAACTCCACCAACTTAATCATGAATGTATCCAAGGGTGTGAATTTAGGATTGAGGAATCATCAGAAATTATGACTTCATGCTGAATTTCTTCAAATGGGTAAATGATCCTATACGTAGGACAGTTTCAATATGGAACAATTTCCTATAATTTTTGTGTGTTATTGGAGTTTCTCCACCAAACATAGTTCAGGAATGATGGGACAAAAGTGACTGAGCAGTAACTTATTTCCTCAATTTTTCTAGTCTTGGGCACTAACCCACCAATTGGTAGCATTAAAGGAAAATCTCTCAAAACCCAAAACCTCAGGTAAACTATTAGCATGTGGTGGTAATGGTGATAAAAGCTGCTCTACAGCTTCTATGCCTATAAAGAATGTGCCCATGTTGGGATGGCCATAAATGGAAGGGTCATCACAGACTAGTGCTTTGATTTTTCTTTCTTTTTTTATGTTGTGTAATACATATCAGGCTGAATAAAGTCAATTGGATATAGGCGTGTATGTCTGTTTCACATCTGTTTGTAGAAAATACAGTGGGTTATCTTGAGAATGTGACATTCAAAACACCATATAGAAGGTTAGTGTACTATCAGTCCAACATTAAAATATCTGATTAAATGAACCAGTGTGAATAATGTTTCAAGCACACTAATTAGTCCAAGACGTCCTTATTCGCATACCGTTTTTGTGTTCCGGTACTGTTTTTGTACTCCCATCCATTAACCCTAATGGCTGCTTTACTTTTAGTGGCTCACATTCTGTTTCTTTGATGACAATCAGATGGCTCATCAGACAACACCATGAATATCAACAATCACCAACTGTTCCTGGAGACCTACCATTCTTCATTCTTCATCTCTGGCCGTAATCCAACAAAGCCGCTCCAAAAATCAATCTACTGTTTAGTGGAATGTTGGTAGAACTGGAACTAAATGATGCAGGAACAATGTACATGATCACATGAGCAGATCTGAGGAGGAGATAACAAAAAAAACATTGGTATCTGATATTGTCTTTCTTTTCGCTTAAAAAGATTTTTTTCTGCCTTTTAAAAAATAAACAGCTATGCCTACTCTTCATGTGACACATTATACTGTTTGCAAAATGCGGTTAGGCGCCCCTTTATGATTATAGCTCAGGTTAGAACTGTGAGTATAAACCTATAATATAAATATTAAGTACTGATGGGGCTAGGTTCAATTCAACTTTCTTTATATACTGCTGTAACGGTGCTAATTATCACAACACAGAAATCCTTAATCAGCAAGTGATAAGTGATGGTCACAAGGAAAAAGGCCCCGAGTATACATGAGGATAATCGTGAGAAGAACCAAACTTGAAAGGGAGCTCCGACTATGAATGATCAGTATGAGCATTGTGGCCTTTATTTTTTAAATAATTTTTATTTACATCTATAATCTCAGAGCGAGGGTATCCGTGTGGTGCATCCACATCAATCTAGCAATATGCTGTCCATGTTTTGCTTGCTTGCTTCTACAGGAGTGAAGTCGGGATAGGCTATGCAGACCCGGGGCCCAGAAAGAGTCAGGCTCACTGGCATGTCATTAGGAAGCAGAAAGACACAACCGTGATTGAAGGCCAGAATTAGGTCATTTACTACTTTAACCAGTATTGTCTGTTCTGTCTTCTCCAGTGGCTACCTCCAGTGGCTAACTGGAGTATTTTTCTTAATTTCAAATCAGTGAACTTATTTGCCTCTCTTAGGTGACTTCTGCCTTCTCTATTTAGTTCAACATGGCTGAGGTTGAAACATACCTTGTCATTTACTTTAATTCTTTGCTTGCATGCTCTGTTTGAGTTTCTCCTATCTCTTGAAGTTGACCTTCCTCACTCAGTTTTTATTCTAGTTTGTGGTTGGAAATGTCTTTCGTCTTCACTCTCACTGGAAATGCATCGTCTGAGGATTCTTCCCTGGTAGCTATTGGGGTAGTAAACAATACCTTGGTAGGGTCTTTCGGCTGAGGTAGAGGTGGGTTGAGACCACTTGTATGAGGATCATCCCATGGCCTGGGTCTTTCTGAGTCAAAGATATTCTCGTCTAATGACGAATGTTATTATGAATGATAAATTATTTCCTGCAATTGACATGCCTCCTAAACTTACTAGTGACATGTCACCTGGGAATCTTCTCCCCGTTTCTAGTGGTAATGGGAGGTTGAGTTCCCTACCTTTGTGCCATATACTACTTATCCAGGTTGAACCTGGATGTTCTGTAGGGGCTGGCATATTATCGTACACTTGGACGGTAAAATCCTTTCCCAGAGATCTTCACAAATCCCTGATACTCTTAGGAGTTAAGGCGTACATCTCGCCTCCAGATGTCACTACCGATTCTGCCCCACTGAGGGCCAGAGGGTAGTTTTGACACCCAATATATCACAGGTGGATTGCTCATTTTTATGGGATGAAAGCTTTTCATCTATCTATTGTATCGGGTACTTTCTAGTTCCTTGCGCAGATACCTTGTTTAGTTGAATTTTCCACTAATACCACAGGAATTCTACGTATTATTTTTCTCCATACGGGCCACCATGAAGTAATTTATACTGACCTACGTGTCCCTTAGTGTAACTTTTTTTCAGATTGCATAGGATTGTGTTTTTTTTCTGTCATTCTATAACTAAAAAGTCTCTTCTATGCAATAAGGAATACAACCAATTAAGTCTAACATTATTTAAAATCTTAATAATAAAAAGATTATTTCCCAATAATAGCACATTCATTCTAATAGTGTATATCACAGCAATTTGCAATTACATTTTAATTTATTAATGAACATGTTTCACTTTTTATCCGTTTCGTGTTATGTTAAAGAAAACAGCCAGTTACTACTTGTTACAGCAGCTACAAACGTCCATTCCCTCACCAGTCTTGGTGACTTTCCTGTAGCAGAATATTCCTTATCTAATCATTTAAACTGTAATTAAATCGGTTTATGACCACCTTCAGGCAACTCAGTGTGAATGAGCCGTTACTATAGCAACCAGAACCCGGACTAGATCGAGCGCATTGATATAAACCTTGCAGGAGGATCTACCTATCGACCAATCACAACGGAGCGTTAATTTATATACCTGACTCCAATAATCCGTCTGCTACTGCAAATTAAAATGGTTTATTGATAAATTGGTAACAGCCGGGAGTTTTAGAATAACGTGTGATTAACATTTCAGCTGAACAATATTGAGGTCACGCTGATTGGTGCGTTATAAACGGAAGCAGCAGCCACATCCTGCGCCACAGAGGGAACGTGAGGAGATGTGACGTCACGAGCGGGCAGAGAGAAGTTAGCTAGGATGCGAACCAAAACACGCAGCTATTAGCTGTTTCTTATCTTTTATATATTGTTTTCGGGTGACGAGTATTGACGATGTATGTAAAGAATGAGATGAACTGACTACAGCCTGAAATCCGGTAAGACTTAAAAACTTTGTCGGTTGTTAAGCCATTGTTTATGTTCCTGTTGTGCTGTGCTAACTAAGATAATTAGCTAAGCTACATTATGAAGAAGAAACAAAGAAGACAGACTCACAGAAAGGATGCTGCTTTTGTGTCTCACCTCATAGGGATGAAACGTGTGTGTGTGTGTGTGTGTGTGTGTGTGTGTGTGTGTGTGTGTGTGTGTGTGTGTGTGTGTGTGTGTGTGTGTTTTGTACTTAGCTCACAGGCTAACGGAAGTGTTCTATACATTTTAAAACAGACTCTTATGGACACTATCTGAGGGGAGAGATAACATGAAGCTGTTGCACTGTTACATGTAGGTGACTACAGCATGCAAAGAAATGTCTGGACGCATCCAGGCTTCAGTTTATGTCCCCGTTAGGCATGATCTATATGTATACACTGCTATACAATTCAACTGACAGGCCGCGTTATTAAAAAACAGCTGTCCAGATGTTCGTTCAGTCAATCAAGTGTCAGTTCTCAGTATTCTGTGATCTCGACCATCTATTTCTCCCCCAAATCCTTAGCCCTCCTTTGCTATGCTCTCTAACCTTACTTTAATACTGTATTGGGTTTAACATGGGTTCTGAGTAACGTTTGGTAATCCCTAATGTTCCCAATGTTCCTAATCCCTAATTGTTAATACTATATTTATTCATAGTTTATACACACGTATGATTTTACTTCTACTCTGATATGGTTATAGTCCATATTTTCAGCTGTCTTATTTTGGAGCCATCAAACCCATCTGCCACTAACAGTACCCATAACAAAATCACTGCCATCTGATTTTTTTTATTTTTCCCTCTTATGTTTTATGTGAACAATAACTGAAGCTTCTGTGTGTGTGTGGGTGGTGGTTGGAATGGCGCGCGTGTAAGTGTGCGCCAGGGTGGTGGAGTGGAGGGGGGGGTTTGTGTGTGTGGGTGGGAGGATTTGGTGCGTGGTGGGGTTATAGTGGAGTGTGTGTGGGTGGGTGGATTTGGTGTGTGGTGGGGTTATAGTGGAGTGTGTGTGGGTGGGTGTATTTGGTGCGTGGTGGGGTTATAGTGGAGTGTGTGTGTGTGAGTGTGTGCCAGGGTGGTGGAGTGGAGGGGGGAGTTGGGGAGTGTGTGTGTTTGGGTATGGGGAGGGTGGTTTTGGGGGAGAGTGTGTGTGGGTGGGTGTGTGTTTGGTTGGGGAAGTGGGTGTGTGTGCTGTGACTCATGACAGTGTATATAAGTGCAGTGTGAAGTCCTATTGTCGTACTGCAAATGATTTTGCAGTACAGGGAATTTTTTGATTAAAAAAAAAGTTGATAAAATAAGAACTAGACAGTGCAGGAGAAGTCTAAAGTGTAGAGTAGTCTGATAATATAATAAAAACAGTTACTGGTATGAAGAATTAAAAAGGGGGAGGGGGTACAGCTACTGGTATGAAGAGGGCCCCAAACACACACAGAAATGAGGCTCATGTTGAGCACTGATTTTAATGAGAGAGGCTTGTTCACTTGTGGATGAGGATGAGAGGGAAGTAGTTTAAGTCTCCTGTGTAACAGGAATAAGAGTCTGATATCAACCTTCTCAACAGCAGTTGAATCAGAGAGCAGGCCTTATAGCAGTTGAATCAGAGAGCAGGCCTTGAATCAGAGAGCAGGCCTTATACCAGGCCTTATATATAGAATATAGAATATATTCTATTCCTTTATATCTATAAAGGAATAGAAACCTTAACTTTGTTCAGGAATCACTCAACCCAGAGAGAAACAAGAGCTTCAAAACACATGATCAATCCAAAAATGTTCGCTAAACATGAGATGCTGCACATCCATGCTCTTCACATGCGATAGAGGCATTATCATTTGGAGCATAAAAGGTCTTTCATATATAGTATAATAATCATATTGTGGGAAATTTTAGAGACATAGAAGGGAAAGACGAAAAGGGGGAGAGAGAAGGCATACATTGACTGTCAAATGTAAACACGCACGCAGGCCATTATAGCCATATGAAGCAAAGGAATCCTAGACAGAGACCATTAGAGGTAGTAAAAAAGCACTCAGCAACCTACACACACACAGCGAGGCAGAACAGGACACACAGGATTCAGGCCCAAAGAAGGTTGAATATAAAGGCTTTAATAATGAGGTACAAAAAATCAAAAGGAAAGAGTCACTTCTTAATATAAAATGGTTTGACAGCAAAACGAGGAGGGTATTGAGTCTTTTTGTTGACACGCCACGTAGTTTGAGTAGCTTGTGTGTTTGTGGATGAGGCTGATGGATTTGGTGGCGACTGTCACAGTCTGGGTAGCAACATTAATTCCCTTAGTGGAAGATGTCACTGGGCTGACCACGACTCTCCTTGTCCTGGAGATAATAAGTAATGACCTTCGTGAAAAGATCAGCAGTAGGAGACTTGATAGATTTGCAGATAGATTTGACTTGATAGATTTGTAGAAGAGATTTGCTACCCAAGCTGAGATGGAAGCTACAAAACACAAGAGCTTCAGTAAGCAAATATTCACTCTCGCCACCAGGTTAATAAATACACCAATGACTACTGTACACCGTATCCGAAGAAACAGAATAGTAAAAAACTGGTTTTGAATCATATAGAAGAGAAAATGTTGGTAGACAAGAATATAAGAAGATCCATAAGAAGATCCAGTACATACCCATGTATGGTTGTGTTAAGTTGAGTCTGTGAAGGAAGAGCCTCAGGAAGAGAGAGTAAGGTCCAAACACATGTAAAACCCACCTTATAAACTTTATGGCCCGATGACGTAGGCCTGAGTCTTATGGAAATGGGACCCCCCAGGTGAAAGATAATGGGAATTTAAGAGACCTAAGGCAGAGGCAAATATTTACCCAACGTCTGGGCAAAACGGGTCCATTTTTGCGAATAATGGGAAATCCCAGAGCCTGCGGGAAGTGCGGGCATAGGCATTTTATGATTGGAAAGCAGGGAGGGTATGGCGAAGAGGGGGGCATGTCAGAGCTATATAAGGCTGCCAAAATCAGCAGTGCTTTGGTGCAAATCTTGTCTTCTAGACAGAATTGTATCCCTGGTACCAGCTGGTGATTGATGTCTGTACGACTGTCAATAAACCTAACTCAACTGAATCCAGTCTTCATGAGTTTGGCTGATCATTTCTTCCTTAAATTTTAACTTATGAGTTGTTGTTTAAGCTTAGTCAGATTGCCGGAGCTAGCCTGGCCAGCGTAGGGTGGAGACGGCTTTACTCCTACAATATGTAGATCACAATCAATGCATTGTGGTCTTGTTACCTCTAACGATTATGTACATGGGTTGAGAATGTAACCACATGTTAAGTGTGTGTGTGTGAATGTGACACACAACTAGGTCTGGACCACCAGTAAAATTCAGTGTGACTGCTGAAGGGAAACCGTGACTTTATCTAAATAGATAATGGTGGTGGGCAGAGTAAAAATGATCCCAACCTGGTGAGAAGCCTTTTGACACTTAAATGGTTGGGTGCACTGCAAAGACAAAATGTTATTTATTTTTGTTTGTTTGCAGCTATGGAGACTTGTCGGTGGTGTACCACATCCCCCGAAAACGATGTGGCCGTCAAAGAGGTCCTAAAGCGCTATTGCACCGGTGAAATGACGCAGAAAGAAATGCATGATGCTAATAGCGACTTCATCTACTGTCTAGAGTGTGTGGTGAGGTACCACAGAGCAAGAGAAATGGTCCCGGAACTGCACAAGGTACAAACAAGCTGTAACTAAAAGGGTGTGTTCAGACTGCTTAATGTACACGTTAGGCACAAAACAAGTAGGATCATGCCTATACTGCACAAGGTGCACACATGGCAAGCTAGATTATGTTGTTATTATTGGGTTTCCAGCAGACACAAATGAAGGCTATCTTAAAATCATAGAATGTGAATGGTCCTGTTTCCATTATGTTTACAGGATTTAATAAGTCCTTTATTTTTAAGAACTATATACACATAGTTTCTCCTTTGCTTCAGCGTCTGTGGGAATTGGAGACGACACGGCTGCTTGAAGTTTTCCGGGAAATGTTGGAGGCCGATCTGGAGGATGATGACCTGTACTTTGTCGAAAAAGGTTATAACCTGCCTGTCTCCAATGTCACACCTGAGGAATTTCACAACCGGCTGAGATTCCCGCTTGTGGAAGTGCTGAAATACCCTTACCTTCTGTGTCACCAGGAGCTCTGTAAGTTACTCATGAAAGTTTGTTTTGGCTGTGAATCAACACCCCACAATGTACACACTTGTTGTTGTTGCCTTGCTACAGCCATGGGAGAACCTTTTTAGTGAGGGGAATATTCTAATTATGGTGGTGGCTGCATATAATACAATGCAATTGCTAGTAATATTCATGCATGGAAAAGACTACCAAGAAAAAATATTTGAAAAATTGCTGCTAACAGTTACATCTGTAAATTTTTGCTGAGTGCTCCTGCTAAATGCAACTAATGCACTTCCAAGTCATGCAGAGATTGGTCATTTAGGCTTGGTCATTTAATCATTCAGGAAAATGATCCAGAATTGCACATCTGTGAGTGGCAGAAGAATGCGAACCTCTAGAATTAGCATTTAAAGACAGTCAGGTTAGCAGTAAGGGACCGATCGTTTTCCGATCCCTTGTTTGTGAAAGTGGATCATGGCACGAACTAAGGGGACCTCAGGAACATGTGTTGCTAATCAGGCTGAAAAAAGGTTCCAAAACCATATCTAAAGAGTTAGACATTTTGCACAAATGGTGGAAATTTCAATCCATTGCTATCTTCTGCGCTAGTGGTCGACTAACAAAAATCACTTCAGATGCCAGTTGTTTAATAGTCTTTGTCATAAAGGAACCCAGGGTCATTTCTAAGCAACTTAAAGTCTCTCTAACGTAATGTTAATGCCCATGAGTCCACCATCAAGAGAACACTGAACAATCTTGGTGTGCATGGCAGATTTGCAAAGAGAGAACTTTCCATAAAGAGCATGGCTTCCTGTCTGAAGTTTGTGGAGGGATGAGATCTAAATAGAACTTTTTGGGTTAAAAGAGATGCGTCATGTTTGGAGAGTCCTTGCATTCCAGTATAAGCCAAGGTATCAAACCTTCAAGCACCCCTGCATTGCATTGAAGCCTAATAAGTAACTTGAGAGATGGCTGAAAGTCAATGATTACAGGAATGTGATACCATGGCAAAAACCCTTTTAAAAGCACTTGAATGTAACCTGGTTCATCTGTCTGAACTGCCACTTGTTTAAACAAGTGTATTTTTTGGGGGGTGTTACACAAGCAATATACCCATTAAAAGCTCTTCTTGATTATAGTTAATTGTATATTTGGAGGGTGCGGGATCGGATTTAAATTAATTGTGTAAACAACAATCAACTGATTTTCTGTCAAAGCTTACAATGGTGTTGCAAATTGCTTTTGTTATCAGCACAAAAGTGATCATACTTAGACAGCCTTTCTTGGCTGACCTGCACCTAGGGCAAATGGAAAATGCAAAGTTTTTTCATTTGATGAACATGGTGCAGTTCAAAACTGTCTACATGAAGGCTGAAACTGGAATTGGGGGAAATTGCTGTTGTATAATGTAGAGAATCTTGGGAGAATAAGTCAGAGACCAAGGAGACTGGTAACAGATGTCGCTCTGCAAAGAAAGTTATTTACTCCATCTATCATACACACACACGAGTGAACATGGGTGCCTTCCTCTCGCTTAACCTGATCTTATAGAGGATGTGCAGTGCACTTCAAAAATAGTCCCTCTTCCATAGTAACTAACTCCTCACTGTTCCTATGCGGAACAGGAAACCCACCTATGAGTGAGGTTAGGGAGTAAGGCACGTGACCTGCTGCAGGAAAATGTGACCTGCTGCTACACTTTTTCTAAATTTATTATTTATATGTATAAACATATTTTGGTTATTTATATTTTAATAATTCTAGGTTTTGCTTATTGCTGTAACATTATTGAATCTTTAGGATGTTCACCCAATTTTACTTGGATTTTCTTTTTCCTTTTGAGATTCTTGGCTATTTTAAAAGCCTTGTTTGGTTGGATAAGGCAGCTGATGAGCATGAAAAGTGCTTGTCGTATATCAGTTTTTTACTTTCGTCTTTACTTTTTCTCTCCCAGGTGAGATGGTAGTGAATGTGTTGTGCAAAATGGAGGACATGAAGAACCCTCTGCCAGTGCATGACCAGTATCAGGGAACCTACCTGCTCATGGTGCACCCCAACGAAACGGTATGTCCAGATGTAGATTTAGAGATTACGCAAGAATTTGCATCATTTGGCTGGATTTTGAGCTATTTGGATATTTTATTTATTCTTATCATGGTACTTGTCCTGAGTTTTTCAACAACAAATGTAGCCTACTTTACAGAAAAGTTTGGTTTGACCCTGTAGCATCAATGAAATGCAACTACTTCTCATTTTCTTAAATTGCATGCATTCACACATTGTAACCAGGTGAAGTAAATAACATTGAGGACCGAACAAATGAATAAATGGCAAAGGTCAAATTGAGATGGTTAGATTACCGGATTAGAGCATTTCCAAAAACAGCAAGTCTTGTGGGGTGTTCCTGGTATTAGTACCTACTAAAAGTGGTCCAAGGAAGGACGATCGGTGAACCAGAGACAGCCAAGGCTCCTTGTTGCATATGGGAGGTGAAGACTAACTCATACATACGGAAGTCAGGACACACAGTGCCTCAGTGACCAGTTTGCAGCTACAAAGCCATACATGCAGTAAGCTGAGAGCTCATGCTGACCCCTGTCCATCACGGAAAGCACATGCTTGGCCATCAGAAACCAAGCAATGGATGAAGGGGGTTTGGTCTGATGAATTACATTATCTAGCTATATCTATATCTATACATACATACATGCACACACAAAGGCTGTACGAAAATTTGGAAAAACACTTATAATGATTATATAGTAGTCAGAGAAACACTAGTCACTTCACTTTCCAACACTGCAACACAAGTTAAATAAAATCAAAACATGAAATAAAAACATATTTCTCTTTATATTAAATATACAATTAGTTATTCAACTGCTCATTATTTGAGCATGTAATATTTTCTGATTAGACTAGGAAATAGTCATCACTTCGAAGAATTGAAGTATGTAGTCACCTGACCATTGCACAAAAATGTCTTTTGTATCTCCAGAGGCATCTAGTGAAGAGTCTGGTCAGAAGTCTGTATGTATGTATGTATAGTCTTGCTCGACTCAGCTAGTCAAGCTATTGTGGCGTTTGAGTATGATATAGTATATACATCTTGGTAATCACTGGATTCCTTTTCTCCACACAACTTAATTTATTCACTAACCGCTTTTTTGTTCTTGTCCCATCTTAGGTGCGTCGCTGGGCAATAGCTACTGCTAGATCATTGGGCAGGGTGGACAGAGATAACTATTATGATCTTCAGGAGGTCTTTGCCTGCATGTTCTATGTCATTGATTTAGGAATCACTGTGGACTTTCTAAGCACAGATGACTCCTACTGCTCTGGCAAGCTCAAGATGCTACAGCCACATCTCTTTGACTCCAAAAATAAAAAGAGTTACTGGCTAGGTATGCAGTCTTCTGATGGCATTTAAAGAACTTATTAGTTGTAGAGAGAATTTCCAGGACTAAATCTTTCATGTCTCTCTCAGGTATCTGTATGTTGCTGATGCAGCTGGACTCTCAAGCCATGGACTCGTTGTTAATGGGGCCAGAAGGGCAGTCTAGCATTCCCCAGTGTATTATCAATACCATGAATGACTCTAATAAAGGTAAAATACAATCACATAATTTTATGCTTTATAATGCAGTATTTATTTTAACATGAACAAAGCATGGCAGTGCATTAAATTTATAGTTATTAATTAGTCGCTGTGATTTTAACTTATTTGCCTGTGTTTTGGGTAAATGTAAAACTAAGCTCGTATGGGAAAATTTCATGGGTTGTATAGTAAGGTTTTACACAAATTACATCGAGCTGCACGTACATGTTGGATTCGCTGCGTTTGGATGCCAATGTAGGTTTGCAAAGCCATGAGCATCAACAATGGTGGATGTTGCTATACTGTAGATGTGTTGGTGTTGCTGTGCTAACGTTGCTGGGAAAGATGAGACGTATACAGCGACGTAAGTCATGGCTCTGTGATGGCTCTCTAGCCCATGGAAAGGCAAATCGGTTCATAGAAGGCTTGCCATTGGAACCCATTTTGAACCAGCACTAGCTCTGAACCAGCACCCGGTTCTTTCTGGTGGAAAAGGGGCACAAGTCCGCCTGTTAAGCATGAATAGGATTTGAGCAGCCTGCAAAGTAACCGTAACGGCATTAGTTTGGCAAGCCTTATAAGAAAAATATGTACTTTGAATGTGATTTCAACTGTAGCTCATTTGAATTCAAGGGCAGGCAGAGCACTGATTTCTGTGGGAAACTTGAAACTGGAATCTCCAAAATTCCAAAATTTTATCTTAAGGACTTGTATACCTACATTATATCTTCCTAATCTTGAGGCTCCCTATGAGTCTAGACATTTGCTGCTTATCTTTTGCTTGTTCGTGAGCTCTGAAAAGTACAATAGTTGCTTTCAAACACTTAAGGTGAACATAATTTAATTTTGGAATGTTTGAATAAATTTTCTGACTTCCTAATTTCAATGATATGATATTAGCCTTCACCAGTAAATCTAGAAATTAAACTGACTAGCTGAAGAAACAAAAGCTACTTAAAGATGTTTGTCCGAAAAAGCTGGATGTTTAATGCTTCCTTTTTCATCTGCTTTGTTTTCAGATGATGACCTAGATCCATTCTGGCCTGCTTTGCACTGTTTCTTGGTCATTCTAGATCGACTGGGCTCAAAGATCTGGGGTCAGATAGAACCACTAGATGCTTTCAAGGCCATCACTAAAGCAGGCAGCTACATGGCTAAAATTGAAAATATTCGAGAGCAAACCGCAAGGTATTGTGCAACTGTTTGGCTTTGTAACTGGGCTGTAATAAACTTAAATACTACAATGCACTTAATTTCTTTTTTTTTTAAACTTGAAATTGAATTTACCTTTTGTATTAGTAAATTTACCAAGGACTTTACTTGGATGTAGGATTAAGATGAATGCACATGGTTTACTTGGTAGCACAATGATTGATTTTTATTTTGTTATTTTTTTTAAATTCTGTTTTCTAATTGTAATCAGGACAAGGGTGAAAGTGGAGCCTGAAAATCATGACGATCTGTTGTCATGCAGTCAGATTGTGTATGACTGCTATACTGCGGAGCGAGCAAGTCGAGTAAGAGAGATGTATTCTTAAATGTGTGCCATATTAAATTGCAATATTAATCCACACATTTTGTATTTGTATTTACGTGTGTGTATATATAAAATAACCCCATCTCCTTTTTCTGTTCCATGTATGCTGTGATCTGTAGTCATCGGACTGTTCATCTGACAATAGTGACACAAGTGGCAATGCAATCTTTGAAGAAATGAGCTGCCTAGTTAATGTTTTACAGTCTGAAATGGGCCAAGGCATGCGTGTATATGGTAGCACCTTTCTTTGGTTTATTCCATTCGTTCGCTCCCTCATGGAGTTGAATGAGCTTAATAGCATATGCGTTGGGGAGGTTATCCACTACTTGGAGAACAATGTCGACAAGAATGTGCTCTCTGGAAGAACACAGACCTGTGACAAAGTGACCGAGTTCTTCATCCGCATCCTTGTTGATCTAATTAAACTGCACATGAATAATGGCTACATGGAAAGACTGTCCTATTTTACCCATATATGGGTAGATATGGTGATGCAGTGTGCTACACTTTCTGATGACTTTTGTAATACCAGGGGAGTCCATTCAACTTCACACTTTGGTAGAGGCAATGTGATGCCAGCAGTGGGTGTGGGTGCAATGAGTCAAGACTGCATGAAGTTAATTCGCTCCATGTTGAAAGAAGGGGGGCGGACAGGAACGGATCCGGAGTCTGCACATTTTCTGGACCTAATTAACCGCCACCTGCGCTTTTTCTCTTCTAAAGGGTGGAATCTATCCAAATCTGAATATGATAATCTTAAGAAATGCTTACTCAGGCTTGTAAAAGTAATAACGGAAAGACCCAAAGTTTCAAATGATGTTTTACCATGTGCTCCACCAACACCGCCATCAGATCCCTCTGAAAATGTCATTTCCTACCCAAATTCCACAGTGACTTTGCCTCTGCAGCAGGTACAAACCAAAGATGCAGAGGTTGGTCCATGTGGTCCGGTAGGTAATTCTATTAAGGAAGAGCCACTATGGAATCATGAGGAATGTCAAAGTTTCTGTGATGGACATGAGGAAATAATTAAGGTAAAAAAAGAACCTTACAACCCAATGCCAATTTCAGAATCTAGACCTATGGAGGGGCTTCGTATCGTAGCTCCAGGGAAAGTACAAGAAATTAAATCTATGTTGGCACATAAGAATTTTTCCACAAAACAAACCATTGTAAAGGGAAGATTAAAAACTGAGGATGAACAGGGTAATTGTAGTGGCTTGAAAGAGATTGGACATGCCTCAAGTGTAAGCCCACAGCCTTCAACCTCACAATCTAAGATCCCTGACTCTGCCAGGCTTAGCAAATCCTCAAAAGATAAATCGGATGATGATGAGCCCCTTGATGTCCGAAGGCGTCGCCTAAAAAGATCTAAAAAGTCTAGTGAAGAGGATTCCGATGATGTCAGACAGATTTCAGTACAGTTGTCTAGCACTGCAAAACAGATTCATCCGAGTAGCATAAACATTATTTCAGATCACAGGGTTTCTTCAAGTGACAACAAGTTATTAGAAAACCGGGTAACGCGTGACACCCTTGTGGATCTCGACTCCAAAAGCCCAGGACGTGATTTTGACGATTTAAGTGAATCACAAGTATTTGAGTTTGAAACACAAGCGCACATGGTATCTTCCTGGAATGAGCCACACATTGACATCACAGATGTGTCCAAAAAGCACAAACTTCAGTATGACTCCAAAGCATATAGTAGTCATGATGCTGTGGAGCCCATGGATACTCAGCCCATCTCAGATGAAGACATTGAGAAAGCCTGTCTCCAAGTGGAGGTACAAATCTGTAAAGAGCAACGGCCACAGGAACCGATTTCATCAGGCACGCGAGTGCCACCCAAACCTAGTTCCAATGAAAAAAGAGATTTTATTCAACATTCCAAAAGTCAGACTGAAAAAAGTATCCCGACTGATAAAGGCAAACGATGGCCGTGCAAAAAGCCTCCTGTTATTGCAGCCCTGAGTCAAAAAATTAAGAAGCGTTCACATGACACCATATCTAAGGATCTTGTTAAACCATGTTCTTCCACAATGCTGACTTCATCCTCTGTTACTATTGCCCCTTCCAGAGGTACCTCTGCATCCTCTGTTGCACCTTTACGATCCACCCCTGCAGTAGTTCCAACAAAAAAGGTTCGCAAACGTGTTGAACCAGAACTTCCAGAAGAGCTCCTGGGGTTAAAAAAGAAGGAAAGAAAAGCTTTTGACTTTTCACAGCGTTCCTTGGTCACGCTGGGTGAACTTCGTTCGCATGGCCAGAATGTGCATGTCGACGCACAACCGAAGTCAAAAAGAATTCGTAAACAGAAGGTTGTTGTGAAGAAAGGAAAGAAGTTACTTGCATCACAAGATTTGCAGTACTTTAGACAGAGCCGTAGTATGCTCGAGAAGGCAACATCAGCCGCTCCTGTTGCTGCCAAATCATACCAGCGTCCTGTACCAGAGACCCTGCCCAAATTAAAACCTGCAACTGAAACTATGGAGGAACCAAGAGATGAGGAGGACGATTACTATTTCCTTCCCTGCTCTCAGCCTGATCCTGAAAGAAGGATGGACAATAAATTGGGTACCACTGAAGTCAATACTAGTAATGCAAATGACTCCAAAAATACAGTTAGGGATTGGGATGAGAACAATAAAAGTAAAGAGTTCAGTTCCCTTCAAAACAATAAGTGTGGTTCCATGGCAGAAGGCAAAGAATCCAGGGATGAAAACGGTCATGGTGGTGACCATTATGATGATGAATGGATGTCCTTTACACAAAATGAACCAACGGACATGGAGTTATGCTCTCAAATGGAACAAATGGAGTATGCCGAGAACTTGATAATTACAGGATCTGTGCACATGGACAACGACGCTGGCAAACATTCAAATATTTCAGAAGCAGAACCAAGTGCGTCACTTAAACCAGCATCTTGCAACACTATTCAGAAGTCACTTCCTGATGCTTCAAGTGCAACCACTTCAAATGATCCGTTGCTCATAAAACCTAGCACGCTCACTGAGTGTCAGAAAAAAGCAAAGCCTCCAACCAAGATTTATACGTCATGTTCCCGCAGTGCCTCTTTGGCCAAAGAAATGGGAAAAGTAGCCAACCCTCTACCTGCTGCTAATGTTACTAAGGCAAAGGTTGTACGGGCGCCGCCACCAGCCATGCCGCCGCCACCAGCCATGCCGCCGCCACCAGCCATGCCGCCGCCACCAGCCATGCCGCCGCCACCAGCCATGCCGCCGCCAGCAATTCCAAAATCCACACCACAGCATGAATTTAGCCAACCAATTCCACCCAGACCCATCCTGCACACTACAAATCAGGTTTCAAAACCGTCTTTTAATGTAACATTTGCTCCCCATGTTCCTTCCTATAAGACTTACTCCAGACCAGAAATGCCTGTACCAGTACGAACACCAACGATTGATCAAAGTCGAAAATTTGATAATTCTCCAATGTATGACCAGTCGTACCTAAAACAGGCTATTTTGAAGTGGGAGTACCTCATGTTCGAGAACTATAAAGCCTTTGGGACGCCCCAAGACTTGTGTCCATTAGCCCTAAAGGAAGTACCAACAACGTTCTCTAGCTATACGGAATACTTTAATGCCTTCTACCCACTTCTGCTCATTAATACATTTGAAGAGGTGAGTTTAATGGTTCATTTTGCACTGCCATAAACGTGTACCAGTTTAGTGTACTTTTGCACTATGCACATTCATGGGAGTATGGAATTTGATGCATAACCTACGTATTTCTGTTCAGTTTTACCCTTATTTTTATTTTATTTTAAATATAAAGTTTTACCTCAAAATTTGAAGCTGCAGGAATTATATATATTTTTGTGTTATTAATGAAACAAGGAATTTATGACTCCTTGTTCAAACAATTTGTCGTGTGTGTGTGTATAGTAGGAAAACACGAGTTAAAGCAGACTAAACTAAAATTGTTCTGAAACACTGTGTATTTCATGGTACATTTTAAAGTACTTTCTTTCCTCCTGTAGATGGTCAGCGAATGGCTGAATGGTCGGAAAATTGAAATTTCCCTGAAGGTCCAGGGAATTGAATACAGAAATCGCATTGCCACTGCCAGTTTTACAGGTGCATTCATCTTATTGTGAACATTTAGCATCAAGGTTTTAGTATTGCAAAGAAATGTATCAGTAAAATTTTGATTGACACTTATTAACTACTTTAATAACCCTTGTAGTTCATGCTGTTATCTAGTGATGTGATGTGACCTACAGCTAAGTATGGTGACCCATACTCAGAATTCGTTATTTTCATTTAACCCATCCGCGGTGAACACACACACACACACACACACACACACACACACACTGAACACACACCCGGAGCAGTGGGCAGCCATTTATGCACATTTGCACATTATGCCTTGCTCAAGGGCACCTCAGTCGTGGTATTGCCGGCCTGAGCCTCGAACCCACAACCTTAGGGTTAGGAGTCAAAGCTTCTGTATTGGTATAGATATGACTGGTAAGTTCAAGAGCTTCAGTTAAAGTTCACATTAAACATCAGAATATGGGGAAAGGGGGTGATCCTGGTGATTGGTTCCAGATCGGCTGGTTTGAGTGTTTCAGAACCTGCGGATAGTTTGTTTTTCCTTATTGTCTTCGTATTATTGACTGATTTTATTATATTTTTGTGCTGTTTTTTCCTGATCCTATTCTATGTGTAGTATATGTAACCATATTTAAATGTTTGTCTTTTGTATAGCAAGCCTTAATGCTGAGCAGGAAGCGAAGCAGTTGTATCCTAAAGATGACGATCTTGTGCTCCTTTGGCTGCCAGAGAACACTGGAGCATATGCTAACGATGAGCCAGATTTTCCTGAGATTAGTGTCCACTTTGGATGTGTGTTGCGATCCAGCGTGTTAAGTAATGGAGGAGGTGTGTATGTGGTGGTGTGTACAAAACTTCAAATGTGAAATACTGTTGTGTTCAGAGCATATTGATTGGAGAGGAACAAGCTGAGAATGGTGTTTAGAAATCAAAAAACAAAACATGTTTTTTTTTTGTTAAAGAGCAAAGGCTTAAGGCTCTCTTCCCAACATCAAATTGTATTTTAAATACATTTGTGAAATTTAAGGGACATCCTGGGTCAATGGGATATAGAGTGCGGAGTTGAGTAATTATGCTGATCAGTATTAAATCATGCAACACAGCTGAAATTTTGCTGTTTTCTCTATATAGGTCATCTCTCTACGTTAAACCTTACCATTCAGACACGTGGAAATGTGGCCTCTATTAACACCCAAGATGTTCGCTGTGAACGGATTGGTTCCCTGATCAGCACTTTGCGTGAATTCAGAGCACTGTGTTTGCTTCAAAAAAGCAAAATGGCACATCCGATTCTCAAGCCAGACATAAAGTTTTACACGCCCTGCGATGGGCTGCCGATCCTAGATATGCCTGTAAGTAAGTGATTAGGAACAATAGACCACACATGCATGTATATAAATTTATTTGTAGTTTTTTTTTAATATGCGCATGTGTTTTTATTTATTTATTCTTTTCCCTGTAGGAATATAATGCTGAGCAGACCAAAGCAATCAGCTGTGGTGTTGCAATGGTGAAAAGGAAGCAGAATACTCCAAAGATTTTGTTAATACATGGGCCACCTGGAACTGGCAAGAGCAAAATCATAGTTGGCATGCTGCACAGACTTCTCTCTGTAAGTCTTTTTGTTTGTGTGTGTGTGTGTGTGTGTGTGTGTGTCTTTCTTCCTTCTCTTCCCTTACTCTCCACATGCATTGGAGTGGTTTCCTCACTCGGGTGTGTATGTTGTGAACTCTTTAGGATGCCGAGAGTCCTTCAGTGACTAGGTATGCTAAGTCTCGAAGACCCAGAATTCTGCTCTGCGCGCCATCTAATGCCGCCATTGACAACCTGATGAAGAAAATCATTATTGCATTTAAAGAAAAGTGCTTGGACATCCGTGCTCCACAAGGTACTAGTAAAGGTTACACAACTACCTGTACATAATCACTGCAATTGTGATAAAGGTTGTGCTCATATGTACAAACTAGCACTTTGTGTGGGATGGGGAATTTCATTCCTTCATTCACTCATTTTCTACCGCTTATCCGAACTTCTCGGGTCACGGGGAGCCCGTGCCTATCTCGGGCATCATCGGGCATCAAAGCAGGTTACACCATGGACAGCCAACCCATCGCAGGGCACACACACACTCTCATTCTCTCACACAATCACACACTACGGACAATTTTCCAGAGATGCCAATCAACCTACCATGCATGTCTTTGGACTGGGGAGAAAACCGAAGTACCCAGAGGAAACCCCCGAGGCACGGGGAGAACATGCAAACGCCACACACACGAGGCGGGAATCGAACCCCCGACCCTGGAGGTGTGAGGCGAACGTGCTAACCACTAAGCCACCGTGCCCCCCAGACGGGGAATTTCTGTCTCAAAAACAATTAATGTAGCAGTGTCTGTGATCTACTTGCTGGGAACAGTAATTACTGTCAATTGTTTTTCGCATTCACATTTTACTGAATGTGTAGATTTTATTGGCAAAGACTCAAGTCTGTACATAACAAACTTCATTTATAACTTTCACTTCTAACTCTTTTTGAACTGTGGTGGCTTTGTATCTGGTGAAGCCCTCAAGTCCATACAAGGCAAATTTGTTTGCCACTCTTCACTGTATGCATGTATGGCATGAGATTTAATTAATTATTTATAAATCTTATGAAAATATTTAGTTCAGTTTGGTGAATGTAAACATCTACACACATTAAAGATTGTATCAACAGGGAACTGTGGTGACATCAACTTGGTGCGACTAGGGAGCGAGAGGACCATTTCTAAAGAGCTCAAACTCTTCAGCCTTGACTGCCAGGTCAAGAAAGGTTTGGGTGAGTTAAAAAAGCATGGATATACAGTTGAGCCATAAAATGGTACATTCATGGAATTTTAGAAACATGACCCAATATCCTATTGGCTTAATTTATTATGAGAATGTTATGCAACAGGTAGATTGTAAGGGTTAAATTATTTTTGTGGGTGACCGTGGTTGGAATGTTCCTTTAAAATGTATCTATATATAATAATGATCCAATACCATTACTAGCAACTAACTTCTCAAAGATCTCTACATAATGTGAACTATTAAGTGAGTGCCCCATTTTTTTTTAAACATGTTTCAGTGTGAAAAAAGACTTCATCACTCCTTATCAGTATCGTCAAACCCCTAGCAGTTCTTCGCCTTTCATTTGGTCTGTAACGTTGGAATCCTTTTGTGCATTTTTGTGCAGAGAAAGCGCAACAAAAACATGATTTCGATATCCAGAGGATGAAGGAGGAACTGGACAAGAAGTTGGAAACACTGTCTCAGCAGTGTGCCAAGACCGACAAAAAATCAGCTAGGGTGAGGCACTGCTATACATCTCGTACTCTAAAGCTTTACAATATTTCCCCTTCTTAGTAGTACGCACCTTTTTTGTTGCAGAGCAGGCTTAAAAACTGATCAGCATCCTCCACTTGGTTCCACAGCCACCATTTTGTTTTTCCATTGTAAACTTACGATTTGTGATGGTGTCACATGTACATTTTCCAATAAGAGGCTACAAATAAATTAGAAGTAGTTTAGGCGGTTTTGCTTGTGATTCACATCTTTAGGCACTTTACAGAATTGCACCAAGCAGCCGTTTAAAGAGGGAAATCAGCGACATTGAAGTCCCCGGTGACCGATGCTTGAAACTTTTGTCAGGATTTAAACTTGTGATCTCCTGACAGCTGGATAAATACTGTACTATGCTGTTATACCACTTGGGAGCCAGTTCGGGAAATTATGATGCCTCTCCTTATCCTTAAATGGATAAAGACAAAAACTAACACTACCCAAGAAGTAGCACTCTGTGTCTTGGTATTATATACATGTGGTTAATTGCATGTGATTATGGTTCATATGGAAAACCTTTTATTTATTTATTTTAATTGTGTACATTTTAAAGCAGACCACAATCTTGAATATTCCATTCTTGCTCATTGATTCTGCTCTTACTCCGTATATGCTATGGACTTTTTGTCTTTTCTGCAGTTTGAACAGCTGAATGAAAGAAAGCTATTTTACTTGCGTGAAAGGGAGAAGCTGAGTCAAAAGTTAAAGGAGGTATGTATCTTTTGAACTTTTCGACAAAACACGCATCTAAAAAGAAAACCGTGTTGGTATTCTGTTTAAATGTATTACATTATGCTAACCTGCCAAGCGTCCGTTATATTTGTTTTAAAATCCATTCACCTTATTTCTTTCAGTTTGCCAATCTTCTCTTAATCTCACTCTTTGTCTTTAGCTTCGTAATAAAAAACAAGCCGTGCAGTCGCGTATTTTAATTGACGCTCATGTGATCTGCTGCACGCTGAGCACAAGTGGTGGTGGTCTCCTCGAATCCGCTTTCCGCCGTCTCGGACACGAGCCATTCTGCTGTGTTATTGTTGACGAGGTCTGTACACTTGAGTAAGATCAATTAAACATCATGTGACTGTTTTGTGTATTTATAAGTGTATTCCAATTATCAAGTTTCATGGCTGAGATGTATACCAATCTGTGCTTTGTGTGTATCCTTGTAGGCAGGACAGGCTAAAGAAACAGAAACATTGATTCCTTTGCTTTATCGATGTCAAAACCTTATCCTAGTGGGTGACCCCATGCAGCTCCCACCAACTGTTGTTTCCCAGGTATTTTAGACTAGAATAAACTGCCAAAGTGATCATCACCAAGCTCACCCACAAGCACTGTTTTATTCCACCATAGAATAAAATCCATTTATTTGTGAAATTAAGCCTTTTTCATACTTTTACTGGGTCATTATGTAAAATGCTACAAGAACGTTAGGATCTTACTGTCCTTACCTTAATCATTGTTTTTGTGTTTGTTTTGTGAAATTCTAGAGAGCCAAAGAGCTGGGCTATGACCAGTCACTGATGGCTCGGGTTTGGAAGAGCCTGTATTACCAGAACACTCAGCTGTCCCCCAGCATCTTCCTCCGTGTTCAGTACCGCATGCACCCCAACATTTGCGAGTTTCCTTCCAAGTACATCTACGACCACAATTTAAAAAGTGACCCGTAAGAGATCTCACCTTCTCCCACACACGGCAAGATAGATTTACTTTTACAGTATCTCACAGAAGCGAGTGCACTCACATTTTTGTAAATATTTTATCTTTTCATGTGACCACACTGAAGAAGTGACACTTTGCGACAATGTAAAGTGTGTACAGCTGGTATAACATTGTAAATTTGCTGTCCTCTCACACAGCCATTAATGTCTAAACCGCTGGCCACAAAAGTTAGTACACCCCTAAGTGAAAATGTCCAAGTTGTGCCCAAAGTGTCGATTTTGTGGCCTCCAGTATTTTTCCAGTACTGCCTTAATTAATCCTCTTACTTCACCAGAGCGTCACAGGTTGCCACTGGTGTCCTTTTCCACTCCTCCATGATGACATCATGGAGCTGGTGGATGTTAGAGACCTTGCAAATTAGGGACAGCAAATTTACACTGAAGAAATGACACTTACTACTTGACATTGTAGCAAAGTGTACAGCGTGTAGAACAGTGTCACACGAAAAGATAAAATATTTACAAAAATGTGAGTGGTGTACTTACTTTTGTGAGATACGTGCTTCCTTCAGGGTTTCTTAAAGGTGGGGTGTACGATGTTTGAAAGCCAATGTTCGTTCATTCATTTTCTATCGCTTATCCGTACTTCTCGGGTCACGGGGAGCCTGTGACTATCTCAGGTGTCATCGGGCATCGAGGCAGGATGAAAGCCAATGTTGACATTTGAAATCACATAAACAAACACGGCCCTAATCCAAATGGGTCCCACCCCTGTATTGATAGCTCCGCCCACACATACATGTGTATCATAGCTGAAGGGAAGAACAGTAGGATTGCAGATAAACAAACAAGCAAAAATGACACACAAGCATAATCATGCAAAGGACGGCATGCATTAGTTCTGTGAAACAAAGTAAAACCAACGTTACTCGCCTATCGAGAAGGAAAAAAGCAACCGTAGCATCCCATCACAGGCCCAGCGCTGGAAATCTGATCCTATATTAACATAGGTCCTGCTTCTTGCCTTATCGTAAGCCTTTTTTTGCCTTTCGTTTTTATCCGCCATGTCAATGTCGCTTTCTGCTAATGTCATACATGCGCACTGAACACACACTCTGCTGCATATTGACAAGACACGCCCCTTTCTGCTCATTGGCTACACGTTTGTTTTGGTTTGTCGGTCCAACTCAGCTTTCTAAAGCATTTCTCAAACATTGTACACCCACTACTCTCCTAGTTATGTAATATTAGGGCGATCATTTAGGACGGCTTATTATGGTGGTATTTACTTGTTACACATTTTAATGCAAAAGGGGCAACAATAAACAAGGCAACTGTAACAGAAAAGCTCATTTTCATGGTAATTTCCAATGTAAATCTTGAAGTAATCCTTTCCACTTTATATAGGTTAACATTTAACTAACTAGCACACCCATACATGATTTTTCCATTATTTACTGTTAAATGAATACAAATAAGAAACTTTATTGATCCCACTATGGGGAAAGACACTTATCACAGCAGCTCACAGACAGTTAAAATGCTGGTATAAAAGACTTATAAAACTTTACGTTCTTTATGAGAAAAAATAATTAATCGAATCAATGTATAAAATATTGCACAATCACTGTAATGCAGTGTTATAAGGTCTGACAGCCACTATGAACGACCTGCAGTAGCACTCCTTCCTACACTGGTGGTATAGCAGTATTTTGCTGAAAGAGTTACACAGGGTCTTCACAGTCCCATGCAAAGAAGCCTTTATACAGGGGGTGAGCAGTGTTATTCCTAATAGATGTCAGTTTGGCTAACCTCCTCCTCCAGTGGGCAGCCCAGGAGCCCAGAGCTGGCTTTCCTGACCAGCTTGTACAGTTTCTTCCTGTCCCGCTCTGTACTGCCTCCCACCCAGCAGACTAGATTGTCCATGCAGACGGGTAATAACTCACCCCGGCCGCTCAAGCTTCCCACACACCAGTGCTGGCTAGTAGAGAGGGAGAATGCTGGGTGGGAGAGGAAGTAGGAACAGATTCAACTCCTGATCCCAGAGCTGATCACCATTTACTGATCCTCTCCCTCCACCCTGTCCATGTCCTGAAATGATTTTCTGTCCTCTCCACACATCACCATCATTTTGTGTTGACCAATCCGGTTTCCTTCTGGAGCGCTCCTTGCACTGTCTCCTCTTATGTTTGTGCTCCTTCTAAACTCTGTCCCCTGAAGTAAAAGCCGTCTTTGAGCTCAGGGGTCACCCAGGGTTTGTTTTTGGAGAAACACTATACTATCCCAGATGGTACAGTATTCTCCACATGTATATATAACCTGTGATGCAGTGGATCAGACTATCAATGTCCTTACCATGAGAGTTGCAGTGTGTAAAAGTCTCCCTCACTCACTGGACCATCTTTTCACAGACTTTTTCTGTGGTGGTTCACACTTCATCCTTGGTGAGTATTCAGAAAGCAGACGGAGGAGATTGTGATCTGAACAGCCCAGCAGGGTTGGGGGAACAAGCTGTATGTGTCCTTTAAGTTTGCATACAGCAGGTCCAGTGTTTTCTTGTCTCTGGTGTGGCATTGAACGTATTGTTTGGAAGGTAGGCACCAGAGATGAGGAGAGACTGCAGTGCTGGGTCTGTAACTGCGTTACAACACTCGTAATAGCTCTCATACAGACGTAAAGGTGGTAAATACACCTTGATCGTGATGACCATAATCTTACCGCTCTCCGCAACTGTCCTGTTTGCTCGAACATTTTTAAAACCATCCGGAGTTACCAGTGAGTTTAATGTGAGCTGATTCAGGCCGATAAGGCTGCACTCCTGGTATTCTCTCTGCAGCCGGGTTAGCGCTGTTAGCTCTCTATCCTATTGGAGAGGGAGCAGACGTTTCCCATGATAACAGATGGAGGTATAAACCATGTTTTAACAAGACTGACATTGTGTGATGGTGAATTTGGAAATAACTTGCAGTAGCAGAATACTAGGAAGTGTTTGTTTTTAAATAAACCTATCTTATAGTTTCAGTATCAATTTGGTATTAATACAATATAATATAAAACAGCAGTTAGAAAGTAAATTTATGAACTCACTGGAAAGAGGGGGATTTGGAAACACACTATACTCTATCAGGAATTTTGGATATTTGTTTTTCGATGTAGAGGGTATGTTTTGATCTGTTTTCCTCTCCCCATAGTGAAACCGCTCAGAAGCTGTGCTCATCCTCCTGGCCGTTTGAAGCCTACAGAGTGTTTGATGTGACTGATGGAAAAGAGAGCAAGGAGAGAGAGTAAGTTGGGGGGAATATACACATGGGAGAAAAATGGGCTTAAATTACAGGAATGCTTTTCACCACTGAGTTTCATGTGCATTTTACTTGTATGCACAGTCGACTTGATCAGCAGACCTTTAGCTATTCATATCTTAAATACTGACCAAAAAAAGCAATGGAAGCTGGCAGGTGTCAGTCACATTCAGTATAATGACACAATTGTGAAGTTCAAGATATTTAAGATTGGTATTGGTCAGATCTCTATAGGAGCAGATAAGTTTGGTGAGCACTTATTTACTAGACAGATTTTAAATGTAAACTTCCACATGTACACCTAATAATGTAACCGGTTATGTATGGCTTTATATATTATGACCTGTTACTCTTTTTACTCTTAATGCATATCTCTGTACTTCCATCAGTTCGTTTAGTAATTGCAAAGAGGTCAAGCTGGTTGTGCTGCTTTATAAGCTGCTTGGGGAAAATCACGCCAAGCGCAAGGAAAAACAGCCGATGCGTGTCGGCATCATCACACCATATAACGCCCAGAAACAACGCATCCAGCAGGCCCTTGAGAAGGATACAGACAAGGAATTAAAAAAATACATACAGTAAGAAAAGAGTCTCTTACAGATGTCAAAGTGCATTCCCTCCTTGCTTTAGTCTATAAGAAGGCAGAATATTTAATTTTAAAACATTTTTAATCCTCGTTTTAATGTCAGACATTATACACCACCACAAAGTATAATTTTTAATGCACCTGCGAAATCTAATCTAGAATCTATTTATGTGTGATCAGTGTGGAAGTGGACACTGTGGATGGGTTCCAGGGCCGGGAAACAGACTGCATCATTGTGTCTTGTGTAAGAGCCAGCAATGAAAACGGTTCTATTGGGTAAGACAATTTTTGTGGGGTTTGTGTTTATAGTATGCTTGATAATCTATGCACTGTTTGACTTTTATCTTGTTGTTTTATTTTATAAACAAATGAAGGTTTGTCGCAAATCGCCAGAGGATGAATGTGACCATAACTAGAGCCAAATCCAGTTTGTTTATTCTGGGACATCTCCGTACACTCCAGGTAAAGGGGCAAGGGAAGGGAAAAATGTACTGATATACATGAGGCAGTTGACATAAAGATCACATTCATCTCAGGACTGGTGCCAAAAAAAAACATTTCAACCTGCTGTTTGTATTTGTCGCTTTAACCATGTGATACCTAATTTGCATAGAAATGAAAGCTTTAAATCTTGCTTGTTTTGTCACACATCATCGTTGTTGAAATTGTGGCTCTGCTTTGCTCACCTACGTAAAATGCCTCATCTCATGTCACATAGATGCTTGCTAGCGTAAACATATGGTTACTTGGTTAAAAGTGTTGCAATTTGTAAACCAAATCTGTAAAGAAAACATTAGCATTTAAACATTAAGGGAATGTTTTGTAACGATAATTTTCCTCCCCAACCTTTCTTCTTTTCCCAACTTTCCCAAAGGAGCACAGCGACTGGGGTGCGCTGGTACAGGATGCAGTGAAACGTGGCGCCACGATCACAGTGACCGAGTCCACCTCTCACAAGTTTGTGCAGAAGGTGCTGAAACCGATTCACCCCCCTCGTAGATACTCGCACCCTCCCAGCCTCATGTCCAATCCTGCATATTCTGATGGACAAAGAGACCATAGAACACATGCTAGACCTTCAGACCCACGTCTACAATTGCCTTTTCCTGCCAGCAGTGAGCATGACGGTGGGAACCAAAGCTTCTCACGACCAAGGCCACACAGTCGCCGTGCTTCAGATGCATGTCTAGACCAAAGCTCCGGACGCTCCTTCCATATGACCTTAGAACGACATCAAGAACCTCACTTTTCTTCTTCTAGGGCACCTAGGAAATAATATTTGCATTTAATTTTATCTGTCATTTCATGGTAGTTTTCACTAAACAGTAAACTTTTTGTGTAAAAATAATGTTAACTTGTGACTTTTTGCTTAAACCACATTAGCATTGTACCCAAGATAAACTTTTTTTTTTTTTAACTATTTGTTCTCATATTTGTAAGTTATAAGTAATAGAATTTTATATGTTATGTTTTGAGTCTTTTTCAATACAAAATTTCATATCTATGCAATCATCTAAAACGGATATCGACGGTCTAAAAAAAACTCGCATGCTCTTCTAACCTTTTTTTCCAATTTTGTAGCTAAATGCATTTTTATGTCGCTGGAATTTCATTTAAAAAAAAAATCTCAAAACATTTTAGGGCAATCGTTTTCAGTTACAAACTGGACAATCTGGAGCAGGCTACTGCTTCTTTTATTTCTTTTTTTAAATATTTTCGGAGCCGTGCAATGGAGTTGACGAAGTTATGCTCTAGTTGAAGATTTGGGAGATCTTTTTATTTTCTGTTCTTAAATGTCAAAATTAAGAACAAATTTCACTGTGTCTAAAAATGGCTCTGAAATTGTAAATCAGGAATATATATTGAAGGGGTTTTTTTTTTGTTTTTTTTTGTACATATTAAGATATACATATATATATTTGTAATACAATTTTTGTATGGAACCTTGTTTTGGTTATTCTTCTTTTCCATTGGAGTAAACAGCTGGTATGTTTGCTTCATCCTAAGCTGCAACCTGTCCAAACGAATGGCGTGGCAGTGAAACCATGGTGCAGCATCGCTCTATTTGTGTAATTAAACGTTAAATAAACCAACCTTAAACAAAGTAGCCAAAGAAGTGGAGGTATACATGTGTAATGCTGTAATACACCACCAGAGTGTGCTCGTACTCCACATTTACTTATCAATATTAATAAATATATATAATTTATCAATTAGCAATGGCAGTATTTAAATACAGTTTCAGACACAATCACTTTATGCACTTCGAAAGATCGAGATTCTTTTAACCTGTAAAGCAATAAATGTCAGATATCCTGTACGTATATTATATATGCGGTTTACACCAAATGAGAGGTCGCAGCAGGGCACCACATGTGCATGTTCTTTTTCAGGGCCAGTACAGCGTGGCCACCCTACCTGTCTGTATGGTTTGTGAAGTCGGAGGAAACTCGCATGACCGTGAGTTCAGACAGTGAACTAAATTTTGGTGGAAACTCGTGTTTAAACACAGGATGAACATTCGAAAACCCCACATAGACCGTAATGTAAACTCCAGGAGAACGTTCAATACTCTACTAAGACTGTAAACTAGGCTCAGGAGAAAGCATGAACCCAGGAGGAACATCAGTAACCATGCAGACAGTTACATTAGCTCAGGATGAAAGTCCTATGAACTGAGAGAACGTCTGCAACTACACAGACGGTAAACTAAATTTAGGAGGAAACTTTTGTCATCCTGCTGTATCTTTAACAGTATAAAAAGTACATTGAATCAGACTCTAGTGTCATTTGCGTAACTCCTAGTGAAGTTTATCACTTGATCGTATTAGTGCTGTATAATGCCACAGGACAATGAATAGGGCAAATCGTCTCTGCTTTAAACTGCACACTAACATTGATGTTTCCATCATAGTGAGGTGCTTAAGGTGATATTTTTTTTCTCTTGCAGGTGAATTGTACCTATCTATCTGTGACAGCGGTTTTATTACACTGTGTTCATATTCATAAACTCACTGACTCAGCAGTAAGAGTTCTTCCTTTTACATTGTTTAGGAAATACATTTTCCGTAGCACTTTTATGCAGTTATCTCATCAGCCAGTCGTCTGGCAGCAGTGCATAAAATCTGCAGATACAGATACAATCCAGCAGCTCAAGGTAATGTTTGCAACCATCAGAATGGGGGTAAACGTGATCTCGGTGATTTGGATTGTGGCTCGGTTGATGGTGCCAGACATGCTGGGTGTGTATTTCAGAAGCTGCTGATCTTCTGAGATCTTCACACCCAGACACAAACAGTGTGTAGAATTTATACAGAATGTAGTAAAAAAACGATCAAGTGAGTCAACGTCAATAGTTCTGTTGGTAGAAACACCTTGTTTGATGATTGAGATTAGAGAAAATTGCAAAATGGGTTCAAGCCAAAAAGAAGGATATAGTAAGTCATTTAATCACTCTTTACAGTCATGGTAAACAAAAAAGCATCGTCGAATGCACAAAACATCAAACCGTGAGGTGAATAAGCTACAACAGCAGAAGACCTCCCATGGCTCCACGGGAACAGGAAAGTGGACGGGAAGATTTCAATGAATCACCTGGTCTTTTTTTTCTTCTTCTTCATCTGTCCAGTTTGGGTGATCTGGTGGCCGATGTAACGTATGATGTTAATGTTTAACTGTTTTTACAGGTTGCCACACATTCTGACAGGAGAAGTGCACTCAGATCCATTTCCTCTCTGGCCTCAATGGCAGAAATAATTTATCATGCTTACAAAAATATCTTACACACATCTTTGAATTCCTGTCATTGGCTGTTCATGGTAAGCATCTTTCTTTGATTTCTTTTATACTGATTAATCATATTCTCGCTACATAAACTTGAATCCACTGAGAATTTATTATGTCTTATAAACAAGTTTCATCCTGCCTGGATTCCATACGTTTCTAATTTACGCACAAGTGTTCAAGTCTGATTGCTCGGAAAGGTGTTGATTAATTTTCTGCAACAGCAGCTCCGGCAATAGTGTTATGGTTTCCATGGCAACAAAGTACACAGTAACGTCTGGGGTGGCAATGCTACATAAGTGAAATTATTTGTGAGCGGATGATTATTTTGATTCGAAAGGAGTCTCCAGTGTCCAGGCTTTATCATTTTCAGAGTAAGATGTTCCTTTAAACTTTTTTTTTAAACAGGGAAGCATCTTACGGGCTCTGGATAAAATGTCTTATTCGTTTTAAGGGTTTAAAACTGCTCGAACATAAGTGATAACAGGAACTAACTATTGTCACTGATATTGACACACTTTCACAATGTTACTATAAATAGATAACAATATGATGATTCATATCTGGAATCAAACCAGTTGCATCATGCTACTTCACTCACTATGTGACTGATCCGTATCCTATACAAGTGTTTCTTCTTATTTACTTGACTGGATAATTCACCTTATTTAAAAAAAAAACAAACAAACAATCTTTCAAACAAATAAAACACACAGCCGAGATCTTGTCCAAATAACAGTCATTTTTACTGTAAAGTTTACAACAGTGTCAAAATCTCTCATAATGAAAGTCTCCATCCATCCATTAATAATAATTATTGCATTTCTGTAGTTTATGGTGTGTCTATTGTTTTAAACCACGAATAGCTAGATCATTTTCTTCTATTTTAATAAATATATTTGTAATCCTTACCCCATGAACCTCCTTTCCTGTTTAATAGAATACCCTTAATTTATTCCTTATTTCAACCCTGTATTGTTTGCAAGATCATATCCTCATCCATCACATCATATAGCACGTCCAGTGTAGTGCAAGTGTCACTTTAAGTTATTAAGTTATATTACCATTTATATTATAATCATTTCCTCTTCTCTATTGTATTTAACCTGAACATGTTGTCCTAACTGTCCTGCCTGTTTATAGATACAGGAAATCTAGATGCTGCTTTGTACTGAAACGTATGTCACATGACCACATTGCCGTCTTTGTTTACATTGCAGTTTTTACAATGATGTCACCAGACTGTGCAGCCTTTACATTAAAGATTCCCTAATATCTCAAAACTAGAGAATCCAGGAGCCAGGAGAATGTGTGCCGTCATGAGAAGGTAACTGTTTATTACTGTTTAGCTTTCATTAAGTCGCCTTCAGTTCTTGGCTAATGTTCTGATATGATTTGTTAAAAAATGCTATGGTCATATTTCAGATTTGTAGATTGATTTATAATTGAATATCGCTGACTGTTCTAGTCATCAAGCGTTATATTTTCCGTTAAGTGACCTTAACCTTTCATCAGTCAAATATATTCAGAATATAGATGGTTCATACTTTCTGATTTTATGTAATATCTGTTTTGCTGATGGTGACACGGTGGTGCTGAGGGTAGCGTTACAGCCTCATAGCTCCCCTGGCCCTGGTTCAGATCATGAACTTAGGCTACGTTTCTGTGAAATGATGCCCCTTGTGTGAAAAAAAAATCCTAAAAATGTATTCCAGCAGGAGACTTTGGGATTTGAATTAGACTTTCTATCCTATTTCGGACCCATCGTATAGGACAAGACATAAATATCATGTATTATTAGCACTTTTAACGGTATACATTCGGGTCCCTAATCAGATCTATACGGAACTGTTTTAGAACCCATCCTGTAAACATCTTATTCTGTTTCGGTCATTAGTTATAGGAAGATTCCCAAAGCTTACTCTGTAATTTCTAGTAACTTTCCAAAAACAAGGCAAATAAGTATTTCAAATAAAGCAGATTCCAATAAGATGATCAAAAACAAACAAGATCCTACAGGACAAAATGGAAATTCCAACAGGATTTGTTGACAAAGGGTCAACCAATTTCCCTTGTTACCTCCTTTTTCTCAAAACATGGCAGTAGGTGGATTAGCTAAGAGAAATTTCTGAACAAGTCTGTGTATGCACGATGCCCTGTGACCAAACTAAAAACGCTCCAATGCTGCATCTAGATTTCCTTTATCAGAGAGTTATTTAGTCCTCACGTTTTATTTTCATTATTGATAAATGTTGTTTTTTTTTTTTTTTAATCATAAGCTGTGAACAAGAAATTTCTTTCCTATCATACCGAATAAATGTCTGTAATATGTCAGCGTGTAACGTTTATACCTTAAGACACGCGTCATCTGATAAAAAAAAAAAACGTACTGTATCTCGATTGGACTACAGGCCAGCTCAGGTGTAATAAATCCTCCCTTTTATGTATAGGTTTAAATGCAAACAAAAATAATCTGTACCAAAAATATTTGAAGGTGATATGTAAGCGTCATCATTGCTTTTTTTTTTTTCCGTCGTCTTCATAGTTTCATAGTGAGCTTCTTGAATACAGTGTTTCTCTAACTGTGGTGAGTGACAGTCCTCAGACTCAGAACGGTGCACAAAACCTTAATAGATCTGAGCTTGCAAATACTAAATTACTGATCTCTCTCTCTCTTTTTTTTAAATAACTTTTTAGCATTTAACAGTGTGTTTGTTACATACAGCAGCACAGCAGGGTGATATAAAGGCAGAGCGTCTCTTGCTCGTCCAATCAGAGTGCTGAAATTTCCGCCTCTTCCTGCTACTATGAATGTTTTTTCCTAAATCATTAATCAGGATAGTGCCTAAACTCTTCATATCTTTTATTGATACCTGTATAGTACATATATAAATAATTGATACATGTATATATTATTTCTTTTTGGGCTATAGTTTTTCTTTTGTGAAAACAAAAACAAAAAAATTACAAATCTCTCTTTTTGAGTCATTTCTCTTCCCTGTTTCTATGTCCAGGAAGTCCTAGGTTCCTTGAGGGTGCAGAGCAGAGTAATAGCCAGTGCGCCGTCACAGGTGTGTGTTGATGTGTGTGACGGTGGGAGAAAGACGGGCACTGTTTCAGGAAGAAGGACTGCAGAACCCAGCAGGAGGGTGAGGAGCGGGCACAGCACCAGCAGTGCCAGGCTCAGAGCAAGCACAGAGGTGCCATTGTGGTCGCCGTGGATGCACTTCTTCCCGTCTTCGCAGCGTGTGTGTTGGCATAGGACACCTTTAAATTCATGTGGGCAGATGCAGCGCTGGTTCTGGTGGCATGTACCGCCATTCTGGCACATCAACAGCTCCTCATCACACACGTTTGCTAAGGAGACAGACAATGAAGTTTGCTTGTTATGTCAGTGATGCATGCATCAAGAAGCAATAACTTAATAATAGTTACAATTTGAAGTAGGGAAACAATTGAAAGAGTTTCAGAGTAAAAAAAAAAGTTGAGCAAAACACTGCTGCTATATGTTATAGACACTTACAGCTCCCATATGGGCAAACAGGATTATTACACACACACACACACACACACACACACACACACACACACACACACACACACACACACACACACACACAAATTTGAGGATTGCACATCTATATTTCATGTTGGTACTAAAACTGGAGTTACAGCTGTGATCAACAGCCATGTCCCAGGAGATTTGCCTTCTTACTTAGACTGTTTTCAATCCTAATCCTTAAGAGCGTGTCTAAATAATCAGTTGGCTCTCTCAGATTACAGCTGGACTGGTAATTCTTAGGAAACTTGATCTCCAGACATGATTAACGAGTTCCTTCTGCTCAATCTGTGAGTCCTTATAACAAGTTTCTTTAATATTGACATTTACAGCATTTTGCAGACACCTTTATCCAGAGCAACTTGCATTGTTATCTCATTTTATACAAGTAAGCAATTGAGAGTTAAGGGCCTTGCTCAGGGGCCCAGCAGTGGCAGATTGGTGCAGCTGGGATTTAAGCTCGCAACCTTCTACATTCTCACTCCATCTCAGCAGAACAGAGGTGTGTTTGTCTATTGTTAGCAGGAATTTAGTCGTTTAATTGCATTTTGTGAACAATTGTTTTGTTAAACCATCTGGTCAGGACAAAGAGATGAAAAACAGATTAGCTCATACAGTACAAGATGATACAACCCCCACCTTTGGGTAGACTATTACAGTAATATATAACACCAATGATCTCACAAACATCTCCCATGGGCTGCACAGGTACCAGATCTAAATATTATCGATCCACTTTGGGGTGTTTTGGAGAAGCTTTAGATCTTTGCTGTTGAAAAAACTGTATCCGATAGAAATCCAATAAAAATGAAGGATAACAGCGACAAACTAACATTTTGTATGCAGCTGTGAAAGCAGCTAAAAGTATATTTCTCTGCTCCAAAGACTGTGCCAGTTCAGAGAAGTAATTTAGGGAGATGTGGTAGCTTAAAGGTTAAGGTGTTGGGCTACCAATCAGAAGGTTGTGAGTTTGATTCCCACATCCACCAAGCTGCCACTGCTGGGCCCCTGAGCAAGGGCCTTAACGCTCAGTTGTATAAAAAATATTTTTAGTCGCTCTGGATAAGAGCGTCTGCTAAATGCTGTAAATGTAAATGTAAGAAAAGCTGTCTAACAAAAAAAATATATTTCCTGAGCAAGCTGGCACTAGAAGGGGAGGAAAATATGGCATTCCCAGAAAAACGTTACATATATGCCCAGAGCTCTCTGTGGACTTTTTTTTTTACGAAGGTAGCAGATGCATGTAAAACTATTTTAGGGGGTGAGGTAAATGCTATGAAGCAGTTCTTCAATTATTTTTTTTTTAGGATAATGCAATTGTCTCGCAGACTTAATCAGAACTTTATGTCCTTGGTCCAGATACAGTCAAATTATTGTGGTTAAATGGTAGAATGGGTTGCGTTTGTAGAAGATTTTAAGAAGAAAAAAGTAAATAAAGGAAGAAGACAGAGTAGAATTTTCAGAAGAACTCAAACACAGCTCACTCTATAAAGTCAGTTATGCAGCGCTACTTTGTTTACTGCTGATTCTACGTTTATGTCAAATGCTCGGGCTCTAGGAGATTCCGAAATGGCGTTTTCTTTGATTTTTTTTTTTTAGTCGGAGGTCAAAAATTCAACCTTAAGAGTTTTAGTTTCCATTGTTAGAGATTTGATTAGCTGATTACTTGATTAAAACGTGACATTATGAAAGGAGAGAAAGAGACAGTGAGGGAATAATTAAATGTCAGTTGTTCAGTTGAGGTGACGGAGAAGAACGATACAGAAAAGTTGCTGAAAAAGCATCACTCTCAAATAGCTAATAAAAAAGAAACATGTTGCACTATGCTTCATAAGTGAATCCACACAGGAATCGTCGTTGTCTCTTCTTTCGCCGGCAGTAAGCAGTTCTAGCTTAAAACCCATTTGATCTCATAGATGCAGTTTCTTAAGACGGCTAGGGAGTTGGGTACAGATTTAATCATTAACCTATAAACAAAAGCTTCTGTGAATTCATAAATCTCCACATCGCAAACTGCTACACGTAGACACTTCTATCTAAAAAAACAAACTTTTGACGTTATTAAGGAGGGAGTTGAGCGTTTAAAAGTTGCATGGCCTATATAGGGGATACAGTGCAGTTTAATACAGGTCCATAATAAAGCCATGGTGAGGTGTCTGCACGGAATAAGGGGCAAACTACTAAGGGGAAAAACAGACTTTAAATATTCTTGCACTACATAGTGCTTCTGATCCTATTATTAATTTGTAATCTGTAAGTTTATAATGAGTAAGAAGAAACTTTTTCATTAAATATTATTATGGCTGATATAATTGACAGCAACAGTCATTAAAAAGATCCTAAAGGTTTTCTTTTGGTTACTGAGGTTAAGGCATAGCTCATTATTAGCTCATTCATTATTGCATGTGTGTATGCATGTGTGTATGCGTGTGTGTGTGTTGCACTCACGATGACAGCCCTGCTTCCAATAGTAACCTGGAAAACATTCATCACACTTGGTGCCTGTGGCGCCTTCTTTACACTCGCAGAATCCAGTGCCATTACAGCGATCGTGTAGTGAAGCCATCTGGTTACAGCTGCACTCTAGAGAGAGACCAAATACAACAGCAAAAAAAAATCTAACAGCCTGATTATGTACAACAAAAACCCATAATGGTTTAACTGTAACCCAACATCAGTGCTGCCTAGAAAGAAGTTCAGGAAAGACTCATTTCATCTATATATACTACACACACACACACATATATATATATATATATATAGGGGAGAGTGGGGTAAGATGACCCAGTGGGTAAGTTGACCCTCCCCTGTTTCTGGGCAACTATGCAAATTTGGTGTAATGTGACCATACATTCTGAAGGACTCCATCATTTGTAATTTTTTGTGAAGAGGAGAAGCATATGGGACAAGAGAAGTTTTTTTCCCCCACAAAACCACTTATTTGCTTGTTAAAGTTGATTTTTTGCATTTCAGGTATACTCGCTGTTGTGCCAAAGCAAATTTATCTAGGTCTAAAGTTGTGTATGGTACATTTTGGTGATTTGTCAACATATAAAACATGTGAATCATCAAGCTAAAAGTTAGCCTGAATTGCTAAGCTAGGCCATTTTTACCAAAATGGTGGCTATGGGGCAAAGTGAGCCAGATGATGTGGGGTAAATTGAACCAGTGGTTGGTTCAATGAAGACACCTTTGCAGAGTTCTTTGAACATCTGGTTCAGCATACCAAGTGCTCCTCTGACCATCTCATAGTGCTACTACTTGATTTAAGCAAACAGAAAGGGGATTGTTATGCTCACAATTCCACCCCACACATCTCATCGCCTGCAGCTTCTGGACAAGAGTGTCTGTGGTCCATTCAAGACCAATTACAGCCAGCATATACTGTACCACATCCCTGTATGTGTGAACGAGGATTTCATGTCAGCAATGACACCATGGAATATCTGTTCTGGATTCAGGTCCACAGGGATTTTTCCTTACAACAGAGATATTTTCTCTGATGCAGAGTTTGAACCATCCATGGTGTCAGACAAACCAAACCCTGATGTGCTGTCTACTTCTGTAGATCAACCCATGTCTTCAACCTCCACCTCTATGTAGGATCTGTCTCACTGAATGATGTGCTGAAGAAGCTTCCTAAACCTTGAAAGGTTGGACTTCAACTTTAACTGGTTTGTTTTGTGTTGTTTGGGGTAGCTTTAATAAATGACATTGTTTGGAAAAGTAAGCGTATTGTTAAACTTTTTAAAAAGTTTTTTTTGTATTATACTTGCATAAAAAGTAATTGTATTATAATTGCATAAAAAATTACCCACAAATGGCTCAATTTACCCACTGACTGGGATCAACTTACCCCTAGCCTGGAGTCACATGAACACTTTTTTTTCTGAGGTCATATTTTCAAGGATCTATGTCATAGGTGCATTCTTATATTTTCAGTTGATAGGCAACATCCCAAATTAACAGTAGATGTCTTCGTTTTACTTCTGTCTAAATTTCCCTTGCCTGGAGATCCACATAAGTAAAATCTGGCTCATCTTACCCCACTCTCCCCTATATATATTTTGAGGTTGAGGCCAAAGTATAAAGCCAAAACTATATATACTTATTATTTTAAGTATTTATATACAGTATATAAAAAGTGTTATATATAGAAAATCTACATTCATTTCCTGTTCTCCACATCTGTGTATACCTTATGTAATTAAGCTTACCCTTTCTTTTCTGATAATTTCTGGCCAGTATTCTGTTTGAAAAGGTTTTTTTTTTTTTTTTAAGTATTCTGAAAAGTAAAATTTCTGCTAAAGTCAGTAATGATTTCAATAAATCTTTAATATCAACAGTATAAATTAAAGCTGTTATCTATACTACATAAGTACTGATATACATTTCTGTCCCACTTTAGAGGAGATGAGATGTTAAAGTGAGATTTTTCCCAAAGCTTCCTAGACTAGATTACATTTTTCAGGCATTTGTTCCTGATCTGGATTGTTATTAATACCTTTCTACCTTTTTTGTTCAGCGTTGCTGTGTTTAGAATCATAGCCCTGATACACTCTGTCTGTTCGAATACTCTGTAGACTGTGTGTGTGTGTGTGTGTGTGTGTGTGTGTGTGTGTGTGTGTGTGTGTGTGTGTGTGTGTGTGTGTGTGTGTGTGTAAGGGAAGACTGTCTGTACTGTAAAAAAAAAAGCTCCTATAAAATTAAGTCCTATGCTCTGCAGGATTTTCTGCACCTTCCCTGCTGTGAAAGTTCAATAAATGTTTTGTAGGTTTTTTGTTAGCTGCCTTCTCTGTGGAATTCGGACATCTGAACCGCTCATGGCAAAAAAGCCCTTTTGGCAAATGCCCATTTAACATGAATGTAATCCATTTGTCTCTGGTCTAAATGCTCTTTATTCTGTGCTCTTTGCTAAAATTTGCTTCATTTCATTTCCGGGATGATGATGAATACAAGACTTATCTACCATGACCATTATCTGGTTATGCCAAATGGCTTGGTCAATGTCCCACACATGTTTTAATGAATGGAGACATTCTTGAAATACTTCACAGATATTTCTGGGTATTTATCAGTAATATCCTGCGATTTTTCCTTTTTTTCCTGTTTTTCCCTTGATTCCTTTCTTCTATTGTTCATTCCTACCACTGCCTGTCTGTATTTTTCCTTTTCTCTATGACACAGTTGATTTTTGTTAATCTGATAAAGCACAAGGCCTGTTAACTTGAATAATATTTAAGATAAAAAAATAAAATATTTATCTTTATTTATATTTCCATACCGATATGGTCTGCTCCAGTACCATACCACTACCACTCTACACTTAGGGTGGGTTGAATTGAATATGATTGTAATCCAGGGTATCTTAATCCAATTCTATATGCTGATCTTGCTGTATCTCATTATGATTCAGATTAGATCAGATTAGATTCAACTTGAAATGCAGTTAGCATCTAGCCAGAAGTTCATTTATTTACAATAGATTTTGAATAAGAATATACAGGTATGTTGGTGATATGTACAGGGGAATGGAGGTCTGATGTACAGGAAGTGTAGTAGGTATTATAAATAAGGATATATGTGTGGGGGATGTGGTATCCTATTGGTTAAGGTGTTGGATTACTGATCGGAGGGTCATGAATTTGAATCCCAGGTCCATCAAGCTGCCACTGCTGGGCCCCTGAGCAAGGCCCTTAACTCTCAATTGCTCAGTTGTATAAACTGAATGCCATTAAATGCCATAAATGTAAATTTACATATGTATGTAAAAAAGTGCTGAAGACATGTTAAGAATATAACATGCTGAATATATGCTTATGTAGATATAGTGAAAGTGACGTGACATACGGCTAAGTATGGTGACCCATACTCAGAATTCGTTCTCTGCATTTAACCCATCCAAAGTGCACGCACACACACAGCAGTGAACACACACACACTGTGAAAAAAGTGACCTTTTGCGGAGTTTTAAACATACACCTTATCACAGATTGCACTGTACTCACCCACACACACACTCTCGTCGTCCAGTTCAACTGAGGAATTCCTATAGAAGCCCATGCGGCAGTGTTGACAGTTTTGGCCACGTGTGTTATGCTTACAGCTCACACACGTGACAATGTTCAGGTAGTCGATGTAACTGCAGCGGTTGGAGTGGCCATGACATTCACAGTCTGAGAAGAAGAGAGAAAGAGAAAATAAAGAGTTGAACTGAGATGACCAGCATAAGGTATAAAGTAGGAGCAAAATGAATTTGCAAATTAGGGCTAGATGGGGAGGTGAAAGTGAAACAAAATGAACAAGAAATAGGAAAATGTGAGTAAGTCTAATATTGAGAGGAAAGTGTGCTGACAATGCAATATTTTATTTAAACTACGGAGAGCCTTACTCACTCAGTGTGTGTGTGTGTGTGTGTGTGTGTGTGTGTGTGTGTGTGTTTCAGCTTTTTGGAGCATATAATGAAAATGCTTTTCAAGCTTTAGTTAAAAGCTTAAGACTTGATCTCTCCTCTCTCTTCATCTTCACTTGTTCCACTCTCTTATTCTCTTTGATGGGGAAAACTAAGGGACTTGTTAAAAGAGGCAATTGATTCCTGATTCACGGTTTTGAATCTGCTGACTAGATTAAATCTCTAATGTTAGCTCTATTGGCAAGTCTAGTGTGTGTGTGTGTGTGTGTGTGTGTGTGTGTGTGTGTGTGTGTGTGTGTGTGTGTGTGCGTGCGCGCACATGTGAGAGAGAGAGAACATACAGTATAATGTGTTGGTGTGTGTATGTGTATGAGAGAGAGAATATAGAGTATACAGTAGAATGTGTTTGTGTGTGTGCACGTGTGTGTGTGCGCGTGTGTGTGTGTGCGCGTGTGTACGATATATTGTATAAATAGTGTATAGGCTAAAAACTATTGCACAAACGGATTATATTAAAATTTCTATTTTATATTTCATCACCCCTCCCTCTGATGCAAGCCATCCTGGACCAATGATATTAATGTTGTAATAATGTTGTTCTTCTTTCGTCTGCTCCCCGGATCATGTGAATCTCGTTGTCCGCATATTAGATTTAGCACGGGTTTTATGCCGGATGCCCTTCCTGACGCAACCCTCCCATTTTTATCCGGGCTTGGGACCGGCACTGAAATTTAACTCATCAGTGGCTGGGTTAGCGCCCTGCCCGGGAATCAAACCACGGCAATGAGAGCGTGGGATCCTGCCGCTGGACCACCTGGGCACCTCAAAGTCACACGGATATTATCGATACTGTGTGTCACTTTTGTATGTTTAAACGATAGTAAACGAATAAATTGAAAGGAAACCAATGTTCAAAGGATGCAATAACATTATATAGTTTAGGTGGAGTATATTGTTTTTTTATGGTTAAATTGCTCTACACACAGATTCATGTGGGATCCATGAAAATGTGGAATAGTCCTATTACTAAGTCTCGGCCCATCTAGATTTTGAATGTTGCATTGGGATGATGGAAAATGCTGCTCGGTGTTAAAAGACTTCCGATACCTAAAAGGTCCTGGACACAAACCACTTTTAATATAATGCCGTTACACAAAGCTTCAATTTGATAAAAATGACCAAATTGTCATGCGCAATAAATGCAGCAAACAAAAATGAAAACATTATAAATTCATAAAATATTTTATAGATATATTATTTATAGTAAATAAAAATGATTATTTTGCCACAGTGGGATTCTAACATAAATTACCCAAAATGTACCTTTTGTAGCTATATGCATTATAAAGCAATGTTCTACCTCTAGTACAATAACCCATCTACAGCTACTGTAACAGTTTGTGTGCTACCTAAGATGCAATGGCTTAAAATTTATATCTACTTATAGCTCACAGTCAGACTTGTTGGTGCAACTGATAACAGTGGCTGATGTAAAACTGTGAGTGAGGGATGATTTCCCCCCCAAATATTCAGTTTGGTTAGGTACAGGATCCTATTTCTGGGTTATCTGTATCTATACATCTAAGCAACTTTCTATTCATTCATCTATCTATCCATTCATTCATCCAAGAGCCACGCACCTACCTGTCCATCCATCCATCTGAACAGTCACCCACTCACCTTACCAACTAATCTATACATTCATCTATCTATCCATCTATCCATCTAAAGACTCACCCACCCATCCACACATATAATCAACCCCTCCATGCATCCATCCATCCACCCATTCTTTCTCACCTTTAAAGTCATCATATATCACTCCCTTTAGCCTCTTAGGCTGAGTTCCTCCAGATAGCAGAAGCTTCAGAAGAGCTTTAGAGATAAAAATTCTTTTAATTCACACTGAAGTTTACACACACACTAAACTCTAGTTTCCCTAATACTAATAAATGAATAATAAATCTCTACACTTACACTATCTCTACGTGGTCCTACGTTACCTTTCTTGTTCTCATGATCTTTGTCCTCCCTTTTGATTGCTCTATTATGCTCTTTTTCAGATGGGCTTTTCTTCTCTTCTGCCCATTTAGAGTGATGACTTGCCCTATGCTCTTTTTCAAACAGGCTCTCTCCTTCTACTTCCTTGTCTTCTTCAGAGTGATGTCTTCCTGCATGGTGATTTGCAGAGGACCTCACTGTCATATCTTCAGAGTGATGTCTTCCTGCATGGTGATTTGCAGAGGACCTCTCTGTCTTGTCTTCTTCAGAGTGATGTCTTTCCCCATGGTGATTTGCAGAGGACCTACCTGTCATGTCTTCTTCAGAGTGATGTCTTACCCCATGGTGATTTGCAGAGGACCTCTCTGTCTTGTCTTCTTTAGTGTGATGTCTTCCTGCATGGTGAATTGCAGAGGACCTCTCTGTCTTGACTTCTTCAGAGTCATGTCTTCCTCCATGGTGATTTGCAGAAGATCTCCCTGTCATGTCTTCTTCAGAGTGATGTCTTCCTCCATGGTGATTTGCAGTGGACCTCCCTGTCATGTCTTCCTCAGTGTCATGTCTTCCTGCATGGTGATTTGCAGGTGACATCCCTGGTATGTCTACTTCAGAGTGATATTTTTTCCCAAGGTGATTTGCAGAGGACCTCTCTGTCTGTTCTTCTTCAGAGTGATGTCTTCCTGCATGGTGATTTGCAGTGGATCTCCCTGTTATGTCTTCTTCAGAGTGATGTCTTCCTCCATGGTGATTTGCAGAGGACCTCTCTGTCTGGTCTTCTTCAGAGTGATGTCTTCCTCCATGGTGATTTTCAGAGGACCTCTCTGTCTTTTCTTCTTCAGAGTGATGTCTTCCCCCATGGTAATGTGCAGAGGATGTCACTATTTTGTCTTCTTCAGAGTCATGTCTTCCTCCATGGTGATTTGCAGAAGACCTCCCTGTCATGTCTTCTTCAGAGTGATGTCTTCCTCCATGGTGATTTGCAGTGGATCTCCCTGTTATGTCTTCTTCAGAGTCATGTCTTCCTCCATGGTGATTTGCAGAGGACCTCTCTGTCTGGTCTTCTTCAGAGTGATGTCTTCCTCCATGGTGATTTTCAGAGGACCTCTCTGTCTTTTCTTCTTCAGAGTGATGTCTTCCCCCATGGTAATGTGCAGAGGATGTCACTGTTTTGTCTTCTTCAGAGTCATGTCTTCCTCCATGGTGATTTACAGAAGACCTCCCTGTCATGTCTTCTTCAGAGTGATGTCTTCCTGCATGGTGATTTTTAGTGGATCTCCCTGTTATGTCTTCTTCAGAGTGATGTCTTCCTGCATGGTGATTTGCAGAGGACATCCCTCTTATGTCTTCTTCAGAGTGATGTCTTCCTCCATGGTGATTTGCAGAGGACCTCTCTGTCTGGTCTTCTTCAGAGTGATGTCTTCCTGCATGGTGATTTTTAGTGGATCTCCCTGTTATGTCTTCTTCAGAGTGATGTCTTCCTGCATGGTGATTTGCAGAGGACATCCCTCTTATGTCTTCTTCAGAGTGATGTCTTCCTCCACGGTGATTTGCAGAGGACCTCTCTGTCTGGTCTTCTTCAGAGTGATGTCTCCCCCCATAATAATGTGCAGAGGATGTCACTGTTTTGTCTTCCTCAGAGTCATGTCTTCCTCCATGGGTATTTGCAGAAGACTTCTCTGTCATGTCTTCTTCAGAGTGTTGTCTTCCCCTATGGTGATTTGAAGAGGACTTTCCATTCATGTCTTCTTCAGAGTTATGCCTTTCCCTATGATGGTTTTCAGAGGACCTCTCGGTCTTGTCTTGCCTTCCAGTGTAATGCCTTTCCCCATGGTCTTCTTCAGAGTGTCTGGCACTTTTTCGGTCTACTTCAGAGTGATGTATTCCTCCATGGTCTTTTTTAAACAGGCTTTCTTCTTCCTCTTTTTCTTCTTCTGCTGCTGACTGATATCTCCCATGTTCTCTTTTAGTGTATATCTCCCTTGTTTCTTCATCCTCAGAGTGATGTCTTTCCCCATGGCCTTTTCCAGATGCTATCTCTTTTACTTTCTCCTGTTCTGAGTGATGTCTACTTGAGTGCTCTTCATTAGAGTGTCTCTCTCTGTCATCTTCTCCTTCAGAGTGATGTCTTGTCCCATGCTCTTTTTCAAGTGGGCTCTCTCTGTCCTCCTCTCCTTCAGAGTGATGCCTTTGCCAGTGCTCAGAATGATGTCTTGTCCCATATTCTTTTTCAGTGGGACTCTCTATATCCTCCTCTCTTTCAGAGTGATGTGTTGCCCCATTTTCTTTTTTAGATGTTCTCCCTGGCATGGCTTCTTCAGAGTGATGTCTTCTTCCGTGATCTTTTTCAAAATATTCCTCTCTTTCTTCCTCTCCTTCAAAGAGATGTCTTCCATCATGGTCTTTTTCAGAAAGTCTTTGTAGTTTTTTTGCTACTTCAGAGTGATATCCTCCCCCATGCTCTGTTTTAAACAGGTTTTTTTCATCATCTTCTTCTTCATGTTCAGAGTGATGTCTCCCATGTTCTCGTTTAGCGTACATCCCCCGCATTTCTTCACCCTCAGAGTGATGGCTTCTCCAGTGGTCTTTTTCAGATGGTATCACTTTTTCTTTCTCTTCTACAGAGTAATGTCTACTCCAATGTTCTTTACCAGAGTGATTCTCTCGGTCTTCCTCTCTTTCAGAATGATGTCTTCCCCAGTGTTCTGAGCGATATCTACTACCATGCTCTTTTTCAGAGGATACATCTTCTTCAGAGTGATGTCCAGCCCTGTGGACCTCTTCAGAGAACCTCCTTGTCATGTCTGTTCTTTCAAAGTGATGTTTCCTCACAGGCTCTCTTTCTTCTTCTTCTTCTTCTTCTTCTTCTTCTTCTTCTTCTTCTTCTTCTTCTTCTTTGTGGTGTCTTCCCCAGTGCTCTTTTTCAGACAACATTTCTCTCCCTTTCTCTCCCTCAAAGTGATGTCTTGTATCATGCACTTTTTCAAAAGACCGTTCTCTTTGTTCCTTTTCTTCAGAATGATATCTTTCTCCATAGTCTTTTCCAGAGTACTTTCTTGTCTTGTCCTCTCCTTCAGTGTGATGAGAGTGAAGCTCTATTTCTTCATTTCCTTCAGAGTGATTCCTTCTTCCATGCTGTTTTTCATAATCTCTTTCAACTTCCTCTTCAACGTGATGTTCATTCCGGTGGTCTTTTTCAGAGGGCCTCGTCATTTCATCTTCACTTTCAGAGTGAGGTCTTCTCCCATGCATAATTTCAGCTGAGCTCTCCTTAATTTGCTCATCTTCAGACTGATGTCTTCCAGCAGATGGCTTCTCTCTCTCTTCCTCTCCCTTGGAGTAATGTTTTCTACCATGTCCCTTTTCAGTTGACCCCTGTCTTTCCTCCTCCCTTTCAGAATGATCCCTTCCTCCATGCCCTTTTACAGAAGGCCTCTGTCTTCCTTCCTCACCTTCTGTATGATGTCTTCCCCCATGTTCTTTTTCAGTGGACCTCTCTTTCATTTCTCCTTCCTCAGAGTGATGTCCCCACCTGCTCTCTTTTTTGAAGGGTCCCTTCATCTCGTTATTTCTTTGCAAGTGATGGCCACTCGCATGCACTTTTTTAAAAGAGGATTTTTCTCTTTCTTCCTCTGTTTCAAAGTAATGTCTTCTCCCATTATCTTTCTCTTCTGGTCTTTCTCTTTCTTCCTCTGCTTTAGAGTGATGTCCTTTCCCATGCTCTTTCGTTTCATTCTCACTTTCAGAATAATCTCTTCCCTCATGTTCTTTTTCAGAAGATCTTACTCTTTCGACCTTTGCCTCAGAGTGAAGTTTTTCCCCATGCGCTTTCTCAGTGTGCCCATCTCTTTCTTCCTCACCTTCAGAGTGATGTCTTCTCCCATGTTCTTCTCCAACAAACCCTTTTGTCTCTTGCTCTCTCTCTCGTTTAGTCTCTTCCTCAATTTCATAGTGATGTGTGCTCCCACGATTTTTCCCATAAAATCTTTCTCTTCCATGCCCTTGATCTTTCTCCTTTAGTTCCTCACGTTCAGCTTTTCTACTTTTCTCTTCTTCAGACAGGTTTCTCTCGCTTGTCTTTCTCTCCAACTCTTCTTCTTCCTCCATTCCTTCTTTCCCACCAAACTGATCCTTTCCTTCTTTTCTTTTATGTTCTGATAAAGGAAATTTGGATTTCAGTCTCCAGATATTCATGGTATAATGTTTTAGCAAAACCGGACTCAATTATGTTCAATTCCCCACGTGACTGGATTTAGGATTAAAAATGTTTAATATAGCTTTGCTATGTCTAGGGCCTTCTCAATGGGTGAGCGGCAGGGGGGGGTTCCCAACCAGTACTTTTTATGCATCAGCTAAAAGGATAACAACAAACATTAAGTATGAAATACATGTTGAGGTGAAATACCTAATGATAAATTCAAAAGAAATCACAATTCTTTTTGCGGATAAAAAAAAATGCTGCCTTTTACTAATCAAGCGCTAATATAGCACTGAAAGTGAGCACACCAACCATGAACGGCCATATCGTGCACGGATAAAGGTTTCCTACGTAAAATCTGTGACTTCATATGTTATGAGACAACATTAAGCTGTTTAGAAATTACTATTAATGTGCTATTTAAAAAAGGTAGAAGGAAACCAGAGCGGTTTCAGCAGCCACCTTCTAAACAGGTTGCTCTGCGGCTCAGCTTGCTTCTTATTTAATCATATTGGCCTTTTTCGGCTTCGATTTACACATGATTAAGTTAAAGAAATATTAGGGGAAAATATATATGGCCTGGCAGAGGTCCTCCTCTTAGTTACATCGTCCTCTTCGTGGACAAGCTCATACATGCATTTTTATTTATTGGATTAAAAAGGATTTTGGTAACAATCTTTAAAGTTTGGTACCTAAACAGCAAGACTTATAAAAATATAAGGTTATACATTTTTTACACAGCAATTCCAGATATTCTAATTTCATTAATTATTTAAGACTATATTAAAAATCAGACTCCATTATGTTATGTTAATTGGCCATATGTTTTTCATTCATTTTCTACCGCTTATCCGAACTACCTCGGGTCACGGGGAGCCTGTGCCTATCTCAGGCGTCATCGGGCATCAAGGCAGGATACACCCTGGACGGAGTGCCAACCGATCGCAGGGCACACACACTCTCATTCGCTCACTCACACAATCAGACACTACGGACAATTTTCTAGAGATGCCAATCAACCTAGCATGCATGTCTTTGGACCGGGGGGGAGGAACCCGGAGGAAATCCCCGATGCACTGGGAGAACATGCAAACTCCACACACACAAGGCGGAGGCGGGAATCGAACCCCCAACCCTGGAGGTGTGAGGCAAACATGCTAACCACTAAGCCACCTTGCCCCCTAAAAATACCACGTTGGGCCCTGCTCATGACCTAAGACAGCCCTGTCTATATTGCTAAACATATTTAGTATATTGATAAACATTATTACAACATATGAATTAACTGTTCAAGTGTTGTTAGAATGTGGTTGTGCTCTGAGCACTAGTGATGGCAAGATAACACAGAATTAATAAAAAATGAGGGTAAAGGTACTTGCTCACTGACATCTATAAATATTGCAATGCCAACGTGTCTGACAAGTCTGCTTTTGCTGCTTATTTTTTGACACAGAAAGTGGAACGGATACCTTTCGTCTTGCTGTCACTCTCTTTTCACTTTGACGCTCTTACCTTCCTTTATTCCTTTCTCTCCATATTTTCCCAAAGGCCCCGCAATTGCTCCGGAATCCTCTGAAGGAGATGTGGGAGAGGCATAAAGGCAATGCACAGATGATAATAATGACAAGGATCATGAAGGTACCCTTTTTGTCAAACATCACACAAGCACAGTTTTGTTCTCTAGACAATTAGGATTTACATGTGCTCTCTGGTACTCACTAGCAAAGTGAGTAGTTTTACTTTCTATGCACCAAACTAGAACTAATATACACTACAACTATTTAAGCAACAGGATATGAGAGGCAATGTGTTATTCATGATAACGCATAACCTCAATTTTGCAAAGTAAAATAGTTATTCCAAAATTGTTTCAAATATCTATTTTTTTCTCTTGCACCACAAATCCCCCACCCCAAACAAATAACAATCGCATCTGAGATTCTATTCTTTGTGCACTGCATCACCTTACTTAGTAACACACAGGTTTCATTTTATTTTTTAAAACATCCATTTTTATGTTTGTATTTATTAAACTGTGCGTAATTGTGGTGGCTGATAGATGGCTAACGTTACAAAAACACACACACACAAAACTAAATGTGACAACACCAAAACCAGCAAACATCCACAGCGAAAAAATGATCACAACAACAAGAAAAAAAACAGAACTCAAGAAAACAGAACTCTATCAAACAAACTAATACTAAAAAACCAACACATGGAGGAAGAAATGTGTTGGTTTTTTAGTATTAGTTTGTATATAATTTTATACTATGTTTTTATGACGTTTTAGTTTTAGTATAAAACTATGTATAAACTATTTGTGAACTATTTGCTGATTATTTGTGAACTATTTGCTGTAAACAGCAAATAGTTCACAAATAGTTTATACATAGTTTTATACTAAAACTAAAACGTCATATAAACATAGTCTAAAATTATATACTTCTGTTCTAAATAGTGCACCAAACTAGAAAAAGGACTTCTGTATTATAAACCATAATGTATCAGCATTCAGTGGGGCTCGAAAGTTTGGGCGCCCCAGGTAAAAACAATTGTATTAATGTGTATTTCCATCACTTACACTTTCAAAATAACAGAAAACAAAAAAATTAAATTTTTTACCTGGGGTGCCCAAACTTTCAAGCCCCATTGTACCTAGTATGCATGTATGTATGTATGCATGTATATCTTAAATTATGTGAACACTGGACCAATCTCGGTACCCGAGTGCTAAAAGTGGGCGGGGCTTCTGAACCACAGTCGACTGAGATAATAGCAGACTTGGTTTCAGTAAAATCTATTATTATTACTTATCATTTCCATTGTTAGCTGATCATTTATCTTTATATATATTAATATATATTAATATTAATGTGCTTAATATTTATGAGATCATCAGATGATAAATAACGGCGCAGATTAAAAGCAGTTGCTTAAAAGAAATTATAGCTACAATTGACTGGTTGTACAATCTATATACTAACGCATTTTTCATTTATCTGAATGATATCAAATCTGATACCAGATGTTCATTCTCATCTTTGGGTTAGCATTGACCAAAATAACTGCACTCACACTTTTTTTTAATAAAGCTTTTATAGGTTTTTAAAGGTAACACACCTGAAAATGTTACCTTATTTCCCACAATACACTCTTTCAGTCCTATTCCTGGGACACTTTGTAATAATTTCTGTCCTCTCAGCCACTGCACTTGCCGACTCAGCAAAACCGTACAAACATTTTATTTCTCATTTTATCGCTCTCTCAGCATCTTAGTTTGGTTTTTCTATTCATCAGAGCTTTCTACAGGTGTCGCGGTAGAGCAAGGGATGATGGGAAGTAGGCTGCATTTGCTCGGATACTTTTGCCTTGCTGGGCTTCCTACTCAATTGTACATGCAAATTTCTTCTACAATGAGTTCTGTCTAATTTACACTGAAAGAGACTACTAATTTGCTCGTTTTGCCAAATACAGTTTAGTTTTGTTTTAGAATGCATTTTTAATATTTCTTTTAATTTGCTTTCACCTTGGTACACACTGGACACTAGTTTAGTATTCAGGTCCAGAAGTTACAATACAAAGAGCAAATTAAACACGTGTGCATGTTTGTGCTTCAAAAGCAGGGACTAACGAATGCTTTTAACCTCTCACAGTCACTGCTAGAGGTGAAAATACAGCTAACCTAATCCTTATTGCTAAAGGTGAAATTAAACCCGGACAAACCAGGAAGGCTTTGAATACCCTGTGTCTGGCACAGCAAATCAATGTCAGTCAATGAATTAGGTCACAAACTCTACACTCTTTTCCTTCCATTTAAACCTTGCACTTTTTTTTGAAGGATTTTTGATGCTCTGTCTTGCTTCTCCATTCTTTTATTTCCCTCCATCATGGCTCCTCTTTAGCCTGTCCACCTCATACAGCATTACATTTGATTCATTTGGCTCTATGAACTACTCATTTATCATTGTTTTTCTATTTGTGTGTGTGCCTGTGTGTGTTGTTTGTGTGATTATGCAGGGTTTATAGTCTACTGTGCACTTTCATAAATGAAAACTCCCAGCTCTCCCAGCTTCATTCGATATGCGAGTGCTGTTTTATCAATTAGCTCCATAAGTGTGCACTAACATTCCTCACTGCATGAGGCTACCCACAATTCTCTGCAAAGGACAACTGCAATCGCTCTGTGTGTATGACTGAAGTAGAAGTCAGCTGCCTAGTGTCTTGCTGACTATGCTGTCTAATGTCTAATTGTCTTAGAAAGGCAGCAGTTCGATAACTACAAAGGTTGTTTTGAACCAGTGCGTTGAAGATGCACTCTGAATGCAGAAGTGTGTCATCACGTTGCCGGGACATTGACACACGCTAATGTTTGTCAAGCCAAAAATTCTCTCAGTGAATGCTCAGTGAAATAATTCAGAAAGAACAGAAAGTCAGATTCAGTACTACTACCTCAGTTAAATAACAATACAATGACATAAAATTGATTGATTTATAAATAATGATAACACTGCTGAATCGTTGAACCTGATTAGCCAGAAGACATTGAATCATTTTTTTTAAACAGCAGCTCTGCTAGTTCTGTCTGCAAGGCAGATGCAAGGGTGATAATAATCTGCTTGTTCTGATATACTTTCTAATCATTTCTATAGTAACCGCAAATTCACAGAGTTTTGCATGCAGGATGCTCCACGTTATTTGACACATCTAAGCCTAATAATATAAAAGAGTTCTATAACAAATATAAACATTTTTGTATCAGTTACAGTATATGGCGCAGCTCGGAGATGTTTATTTCACATTAGCAGAAGGAGTCTCTAGTGTCAGCACTTTGTAACAGTTCATTTCTGAAACGTCATTCAGATCTTTGAGAGCTTCAGAACTTTGGATAGGTAACAGCACACTAGACAATATCGCACCACCCTGTGTGTTGATTGTTTTATTATATCTTTAACAGCATGGCCCATACATTTTTTATGTCTTACTTATCTAAGAAATGTGATCCCTCTCTTCCTTTTTTGTGTTTTTTTTTTTTACGTCAGCTGCACAAGAACTGATGCACGTGATGATGGTATGCATGCAACAAGGAAATAAATGTATGCTGCTTAAAAAAAACCAGTCAGATGGAGTGACTCTGCACTTTCAAATCCTGACAACGTAGGGAATATTTGATATATTTCAGACACACTCTATAGACACACTCCAGAGCTTGTCACGAATTACACAGTACCAGAACTCTCCTGAGGGAGAATGTTCCAGCTGAGTGTCTCAATGTTACCCTGAAGCCTATATATATATTTACAGCACAACTACAGCACAGTGAGATTCTTTTTTTTCACATATCCCAGCTTGTTAGGAAGTAGGGAACAGAGCACAGGATCAGTCATGATACAGCTCAGAGTGTGACAGGCCTTGCTCTAGGGCTCTCAGTGGCAGCTTGAACCCCTGACCTTCTGAGCAGTAACCCAGTGTATTAAAAGGGTAGTGGTGGCTCATTGGTTATGTCACTGTGTTTAAACCAGCTGGACAGGGCAACAATAATCACCTGCATGGTGCCTTCAATCTTGTTCTGCCGATTCAGCAGAATTTACGAGATCCAACAGCACTGCATCTGATTTTCCTGGAAATGTTACTACATGTCTGATATACCCAAAAATCAGTAATCTCTCGTTAGGAGTTATGTGATTCTTGCACATTGACAGCGCTTTATTTTTTTTCGCTAGATCCACTTTGGTACTTCCCGATTGAGCATAGGAACTGCTATATATAATAAATCTGCTTTATTCCTAATGTAGGAATAAAAAAAACTTGCTGTATAATAGTTCAGGGACTAAAACATACCAGGATTCCCTGGTGCAAAAATACCTAAGGTTCCTGGAAAAAATGACGGGGTTCATACATTTATGGAAGTATGCCTGTAGTAGTAAGATATTGTCTGTGCTGATTACTAACAGCTAGGTTTGTCGGTTAAACAAATGAACAAAAACTTATTTTTATCAATATAGCATCTGTCTGACTTATGTTAGGGAGCCATTGCTAGAGAGACATTGTCTTTCAGTACTGTAAGCTTTTGTGAGGGTGAGTGTGTATTGTATGTGCTTGGGGAAATTCCTATACATTTAGCGCTATGAAATTAAGGCACATTTGCATTGAAATTGGTGCTCTCAGCTAGAGTATCCACCTCTTTGCTCTTGGGAAACACACCCCGGTATAAGAGGCTTTGATTTGTTTTTCACTATGTAAGCAGGTTTTCCATTCCCAAGATTAAAGGCAAGCAACAATAAACAGAAATCCCTGTTGTTTGCTCCTCTATGGATGTCACAGGACTGTACGGTGTACTCAACATTTTTTTATTCTTTCCTGTTCAACATGAATCTATACAGCCTTTCTCTGAGATTTAGGCCAAAGAGAAAACATAATATTCCTTGAACAATCAGTCAACGTGAGGTCCTTCCATTACAATATAAATTACATTATACCAGACATTCCTTATCATCACAATATAGCAAGGCACAATACTACACTATGTGTTTACTCAGGGGTATAATACTACATAGTATACACACACCGGCCACTTTATTAGGGACAATACATGTTGCAATTATCTATGTGAGGCTGTTACATGGGGGCATAATACATACTTCCTCACACACATTATGTAATAACCTCGCACACACAACTATACTCACATACACACACTACCATATGCTTGCACACATACAACTATACTCTCACACACACTATCATACCCTCGCACACACACAACTATACTCACACACACACACACACACACACACACACACACACACACACACACACACACACACACACACACACACTATCATACCCTCGCACACATACAACTATACTCTCACACACACACACACACATACACACACACACACACACACACACACTATCATACCCTCGCACACATACAACTATACTCTCACACACAGTATCATACCCTCGCACACATACAACTATACTCACACACACACACACACACACACACAAACACACACACACACTATCATACCCTCGCACACATACAACTATACTCTCACACACACTATCATACCCTCGCACACATACAACTATACTCTCACACACTATCATACCCTCGCACACATACAACTATACTCACACACACACACACACACACTATCATACCCTCGCACACATACAACTATACTCACACACACACACACACACACACACACACACACTATCATACCCTCGCACACATACAACTATACTCTCACACACACTATCATACCCTCTCACACATACAACTATACTCTCACACACTATCATACCCTCGCACACATACAACTATACTCACACACACACACACACACACACACACTATCATACCCTCGCACACATACAACTATACTCTCACACACACTATCATACCCTCTCACACATACAACTATACTCTCACACACTATCATACCCTCGCACACATACAACTATACTCACACACACACACACACACACACACACACACACACACACACACACTATCATACCCTCGCACACATACAACTATACTCTCACACACACTATCATACCCTCTCACACATACAACTATACTCTCACACACTATCATACCCTCGCACACATACAACTATACTCACACACACACACACACACACACACACACTATCATACCCTCGCACACATACAACTATACTCTCACACACACTATCATACCCTCGCACGCATACAACTATAATCTCACACACACACACACACACACACACACACACACACACACACACACACACACACACTATAATACCCTCGCACGCATACAATCATACTCTTGAACAGTAGCGAACAGAATGGCGGTGAATGTAAGACCGACGGACTGGAGATGTAAATGAACATAGTGGTTTGTGTGAGAGAGTTGGATTGAAACGGAAGGTGGTTTGATCGCAAAGGAAATAGCACTAAATTCTCAGTTCGTGATTTAAACTGTCTTCCTGTTTGATCAAACTAACTTCCTTTCTAATTATATTCTCTCTCACTTGCACTGTAATTCTGTGCAATTATAGTGTGTGTGTAAGAGTATGATTGTATGCATGCGAGGGTATGATTGTGTGTGAGCATGTGAGAGTATAGTTGTATGTGTGCAAGGGTATGGTAGTGTGTGTGTGTGTGCGTGTGTGTGTGTGTGTGTGTGTGCGTGTGTGTGAGTATAGTTGCATGTGTGCAAAGTTATTACAGAATGGGTGTGAAAGTATGAGAGTATTATGGCCTAATGCAGCCTCTTATAATTATCCACACAAGTGATCATGTTGCAGTAACACAATGCATACAGTGCATCCGCAAAGTATTCACAGCACTTCACTTTTTCCACCTCTTGTAATGTTACAGCGTTATTTCAAAATGGATTTAATTAATTATTTTCTTCAAAATACCACAAACAATACCCTATATATGACTGTGTGAAAGCAGTTTGTTTGAAATCTTTGCAAATTTATTTGTATATGTTCAATCGGGTTCAAGTCTGGGCTCTGGCTGGGTCACTCAGGACATTCACAGAGTTGTCCCGAAGCCATGCCTTTGTTATCATGGCTGTGTACTTTGGATTAAGTTTTTAATCAAGTATGTCTCTGTACATTGCTGCATTTATCTTTCTCTCGATCCTGACTAGTTTCCCAGTCCCCGCTGCTTAAGTCATTAAGACATTATGCCACCACCATGCTTCACTGTAGGGATGGTATTGGCCAGGTGATGAGCAGTGCCTGGTTTCCTTCAGACATGACACTTGCTATTCAGCCCAAAGAATTCAGTCTTTAAGACCAGAGAATTTTGTTTATGGTTTTAGGTGCCTTTTAGCAAACTCCATGTAGGCCACCATGTGCCTTTTACTAAGGACTGGCTTCCACCTGGCCGCACTACCATGCCGGCCTGATAAGTGGAGTGCAGCAGAGATGATTGCTCTACTGGAAGGTTCTCACAGAGAAATTATAGAGCTCTGTCACCATTAGGTTCTTGGTCACCTCCCTGGCTAATGTCCTTCTCCTGTAATCGCTCAGTTTGGCTGGGCGGCCTGTCTAGGAAGAGTTCTGTGCTTCCAAACTTCTTCCATTTATGGACGATGGAGGTCACTGTGCTCATTGGGACCATCAATGCTGAAGAAATTTTCCTGGTCCCTTCCCCAGATCTGTGCCTCGATACAATCCTATCTCGGAGGTCTACACACAATTCCTTAGACTTCATGGCTTGGTTTGTGCTCTGATGTTCACTGTTAACTGTGGGATCTTATATAGACAAGTGTTTGCCTTTCCAGATCATGTCCAATCAACTGATTTTACCACATTGAATTTACCAATCAAGTTGTAGAAACATCTCAAGGATGATCAGTGGAAACAGGATGATCTGCTGTGAATATGTATGTTTTTTATTTTTAATAAATTGGCAAAGATTTCAAACAAACTTCTTTCATGCTGTCATTATGGGGTAAAATAATGAATTTAATCCATTTTGGAATAACGCTGTAACATAATAAAATGTGGAAAAAGTAAAGCGATGTGAATACTTTCAGGATGCACTGTACATTCATGTGGATCCAGGTCAAACGCTTCAGATAATGTTCACATCAAAATTGTGATCTCAGTGACTGTGACAATGGCATAGTTGTTAGTAGCAGACAGGCTGCTTTAAGCATTTCATTAATTGCTGGTCTCAGTAGGAATGCCTTTCTGATGAGAATGGCAAGACTGGTTCAAGCTGATAAGCTTTAGTAACACAGATTAGTAATTCAGCCATTCTGAATTCTGACAACATGTCAAACCTTTAGGTTGACTTTCTACAGCAGTAAAAGGCTGCATTAGGTTCCTCTTCTGTCATCCAGGAACAGGAATCAGAGGTTACAGTGGCCACAGGCTCACTGATACTGCACTGTTGAAGATTAGAAAAATGTCACCTAGTCTGAGCAGTTGACAGTAGGGGCAGAATTTCCTGTCAACAGCATGAAAAAACTGCCTTATGCCAAAATTTCAGGCTGGTGTAATGGTTTTGGAATGATTTCTTGGAACATAATGAACATAATGGATTTCTTGGAACATTAAGCACCAGCTAGTGCCACAGCTTCTGTGAGTAAATCCCTTTACGGCTACAATTTACCCCAATTTTACTGTCTGCATCCAGCATGACTATGCACCAACTCAACATGACACTCAACATGTCAAATCTGCAGCAATTCTGTGATGTGATCATATCACTATGGGCCAGAATGTCAAAAGAATCCATGTCATATATTCTAACAGCAAACATTCCTATTCGGTATTAGTATGGTGTTCCTAATAATGTGGCCAGTAAGTCTAGGTCTTGCAGTGTAAATATATTGTTTTACATTTTAGAATTAATCTCACTTAGCAAATGTCTGCCTCTCTAACATACATGTGTACATGGGAATGATATTACCTTCTTACATACCTATTAAAATCTTTTTTATTCGTATTAATTACTTGCAAGACCAAGCGTTTCTACAGCTTTGCTACAGCACTACAGGGAGCCTCCTAAGGTCAGACTTGTCCCACCTTTAGTGAAGTCCAGAGAATCAGTATCTGTGTTGGAGTAAAAAGGAACAGTAGTAGTTAAGTAACACATCGGTTCAGAGTATACTCTCTCGGGAAGCGTGTTAGAAGGCACATCACTTATGCTCTGTGTACTACATACACTACGCTCTGCTCATTAGTCATTTCACAACACTGCGGGTTTGGTCTAGGGCAATACCACAGACTTTTAGAGCAGGGACTCTGTGCTCCAGTCATGTGGATCTCACTTCACTTCACTGCACTGCACTACACTTCACACCATACTCAGTTTCGAGCTTTCCCTTCGCACAACACACCTGCTGGCACTCACACAGGGCCGGTGATCATTAGCTGCTGAGCTGGAGCAGGTGTGCTGGGAGCAAGAAGAGCTAAAAACTGTGCAGTGCACTGGGGCTGAGGACTGGAACTCAGAATCCCTGCTTTAAACCTTAAGGGAAAAGGAAGAGGATGATTTATGGGTTTAAATCATTTACTTTCTCTCTCACACACACTTACAGATTTGTTTCATTATTTTGCTACATGGTATACGCTATTACAGAATTTCCACTGATGAACACCTGTACAATGTGTTTATTCATAATGAGACAAGGGCTTTAAAGCAGAACAGTTACACAACCTTAAAGGTTTTGATAGCTTTGTTAGAAACATGTGACGCTCCTGTGGTAAAATGAGTTGACAGACATTATTCTGTACATACATCTGTTCATTTGTGCGTGAATCGGTGTCGGTCAAACTACTTTAACTGTACAACGATTTCATAGTGTACAGGAAATACCAGCTGCCAGTCCATTTTTTTTTGGCTCAGGTCAGTATCAGTGAAAGACGACTGTTAGACACTTTTAGTTCTTTGGGTTTCATATCCACCAAAAAGGAATCAAATGAACAGCTGGATTAGCAATGCATTAAGAAACTTAAACGATGCAGTGTTTATCATCATCTTGTCGTTACACAACTGATGAAACCATTCATTATGTTCAGCTTCTTTATTTAAAATGCATTTCACAGGCTTCACTTCTTTAAAACTGAAGTAGATTCTTGTATAAATACTTGTAATGAGCACTTATGTCAAGATGAACAGCAAAGTATTCATTTATTGGCGTTGAGTCTAACCATTAAAAACAACGTTATAAAAAATGTCAATAGTTTTCTCTAATTAAATAAAAAAAACTACCACAACAGGGTTTATTTTTCTACATCGGCACAGCTCTGATAGTAGATGTACAGTAAGTGAACATTATAAACAGTTCATTAATGATGAAATAGAAGCCTTTATTATCGCCACATGTACATTACAACACAGTGGAATTCATGTCTTTGCATATTCACAACTGTGGAGGTTGGGGTCGAAGCACAGGGGCAGCTATGATTCAGTGCCCCTGGAGCAGATAGGGTTAAGGGTCTTGCTAAATTGCCGTGGCAGTGTTTGGGCTCAAACCCTGACCTTCTAATCAATGACCCAGAGCTTTAACCACTTGAGCCACAACTGCCCCAATATAATATAATACATTCAAATCTATATTTGTTGACGACTTGCTATGGTATATGTAAATGAACACTCTTTTTTCTTTATGTTCCTCTTTGTTCTTTTTTATTTACTTTGCCACGTGTCCTTGTAATGATTCACGTCTTGTCTCCGTCCCGTCCTGCCATTATCTGTTCCCTGATTGTGTCCTGATCTGTTCTGTGTTTCCCCTTTGAAGTGTCCATGTATTTAATCCCTCATGTGTCGCATCCTTACTGTAAAGTATTAGTGTGTAACATGCTGTTTCTTGTTTTCTGTGTTTTTGTCCTAGCCTATGATAATCTGTTAGCTGATTGCTTGGCATTTGCTTGTTTTTTTTCCCAGTTTTCCATTTAGACTGTTTCTTTAGTGTTTATTAAAACTTACTCCACCTGCACTTGCATCCACCCCTGTGTTTCCACCCGTATGTAACAACGTCCACCCTTCTGTGGGTTATTAAAAAATCCATCATGTGTGTAATGCCTGCTTTATCATCTACACTTTATACTCATTCAGCACCTGTCAAATATTCCCCCAGCAATTTTATTCAGTTTCCTCATCCAGCCTAAGAATTTCTTTCTTCCTAGATACAGGTTAGAGGTGATCTCCACGCACACACACACACACACACACACACACACACACACACACACACACACACACACACACACACACACACACACACTTTTCTTTCATTGAGTGTATCTACGCTAATACACAAGGCTTTAGCTCAGCCTCTGTGCTTATAACAGATACATTGGGTGTAGTAATGGAGGTGGTAGTCATAGTGTTTGCCATGGTAGCCTCCTTGTGGAGTTGCATCAGATAAGAGAGAGATATATATTTTTAGATTATAGAATGAATTTGATTAAAAACGCAAATCAGTAGCAAAGCATAATCTTTAAGAACTTTTATAGTTCTATAGAGTTCTACGACTAGTGCTAAAGTCATGATATTGAACTTGATTATATACCAAAGGAACACACTCCCCGTGTGTGTGTGTGTGTGTGTGTGTGTGTGTGTGTGTGTGTGTGTGTGTGTGTGTGTGTGTGTGTGTGTGTGTGTGTGTGTGTGTGTGTGTGAGTGTGTGTGTGTGAGAGAGGTGTTCCTCCAGCTAGGGCAAGAATCACTAATCATTTTCCTTGTGTTTCACCCCTCTGTTATCGACCCCATCCTGCCATTTCCTTCCTTTCTGCCTCCCTCATGTTCCACACAATATTCTTGTCCTATCTGTCTGTGTTTTTTTTAAACCCTGTCTGTGTCTTGCTCTTCTTTCTCATGCATATTCTCTAAACTGCACTCTGTGCTCCTGAGCTGCTGCGGCTGAAATGCACGAGACAGATGGTCTATTAAGCAATGAACAGAGAAAATGAGAACAGAGAAAAAACTTTGAACAATAAATAAAAAGAGAAAGTGAGGTAGTGAGGATAGGAAAAGAGGAATGAGACAGAGGAAGTACAATGGTAAAGTCCAGTCTAAGCTAAAGAACTGCTTTACTTACTGGACCCAGATGAAGTACCAGCCTGAGCACCTGACAGAAGAAAAAGAGGAAGAGGCTATTAACAGTTATTCAGGATAGAACAAGGTGTGTGTGTGTGTGTGTGTGTGTGTGTGTGTGTGTGTGTGTGTGTGTGTGTGTGTGTGTGTGTGTGTGTGTGTGTGTCTGTGTGTGTGTGTGTGTGTGTGTGTGTGTGTGTGTCTGTGTGTGTGTGTGTGTGTCTGTGTGTGTGTGTGTGTGTGTGTGTGTGTGTGTGTGTGTGTATGTTTGTTTGAAAGGGAAAGGAAGCTAGTGGGTGTGTGAAGTTTGCTGGATGTGTGTGTGTGCATGTGTCCGTGTAAAGTGTGCAGGAGTGAGTGTGTGCGTGTGTGCAGGTGAAGTGTGCGAGAGTGAGAGAGTGTGTGTATGTGTGTGTTCATATGTGTAGTGTGCAGGAGTGAGAGTGAGGGAGTGTGTGTGTGTGTAGTGTGCGGGAGTGAGGGAGAAAGAGTGTGTTTGTATAGTGTGCGAGAGTGTTTGTCTGTGTGTGTAGTGTGCAGGAGTGCGAGAGTGTGTGTTTGTGTGTATAGTGTGCAGGAGTGTGAGAGAGAGAGAGAGAAAGTGTGTGTCTGTGTGTGTAGTGTGCAGGAGTGCGAGAGTGTGTGTTTGTGTGTGTAGTGTGCAGGAGTGTGAGAGAGAGAGTATGTGTCTGTGTGTGTAGTGTGCAGGAGTGCGAGAGTGTGTGTCTGTGTGTGTAGTGTGCAGGAGTGCGAGAGTGTGTGTCTGTGTGTGTAGTGTGCAGGAGTGCGAGAGTGTGTGTCTGTGTGTGTAGTGTGCAGGAGTGCGAGAGTGTGTGTTTGTGTGTGTAGTGTGCAGGAGTGTGAGAGAGAGAGTATGTGTCTGTGTGTGTAGTGTGCAGGAGTGCGAGAGTGTGTGTCTGTGTGTGTAGTGTGCAGGAGTGCGAGAGTGTGTGTCTGTGTGTGTAGTGTGCAGGAGTGCGAGAGTGTGTGTCTGTGTGTGTAGTGTGCAGGAGTGCGAGAGTGTGTGTTTGTGTATAGTGTGCAGGAGTGAGAGAGTGTGTGTAGTGTGTAGTGTGCAGGAGTGAGAGAGAAAGTGAGTGTGTAGTGTGTAGTGTGCAGGAGTGAGAGAGTGTGTGTGTGTGTAGTGTGCAGGAGTGAGAGAGTGTGGGTTTGTGTGTAGCGTGCAGGAGTGAGAGAGTGTGTGTTTGTGTGTAGTGTGCAGGAGTGAGAGAGTGTGTGTTTGTGTGTAGTGTGCAGGAGTGAGAGAGTGTGTGTTTGTGTGTAGTGTGCAAGAGTGAGAGAGTGTGTGTTTGTGTGTAGTGTGCAGGAGTGAGAGAGTGTGTGTAGTGTGTAGTGTGCAAGAGTGAGAGAGTGTGTGTTTGTGTGTAGTGTGCAGGAGTGAGAGAGTGTGTGTAGTGTGTAGTGTGCAGGAGTGAGAGAGTGTGTGTAGTGTGTAGTGTGCAGGAGTGAGAGAGTGTGTGTAGTGTGTAGTGTGCAGGAGTGAGAGAGTGTGTGTTTGTGTGTAGTGTGCAGGAGTGAGAGAGTGTGTGTTTGTGTGTAGTGTGCAGGAGTGAGAGAGTGTGTGTTTGTGTGTAGTGTGCAGGAGTGAGAGAGTGTGTGTTTGTGTGTAGTGTGCAGGAGTGAGAGAGTGTGTGTTTGTGTGTAGTGTGCAGGAGTGAGAGAGAAAGTGAGTGTGTGTAGTGTGCAAGAGTGAGAGAGTGTGTGTAGTGTGCAGGAGAGAGTGAGAGAGTGTGTGTAGTGTGCAGGAGTAAGAGGGAGAGTGTGTATTTGTGTGTAGTGTGCAGGAGTGAGAGAGAAAGTGAGTGTGTGTGTAGTGTGCAAGAGTGAGAGAGTGTGTGTAGTGTGCAGGAGAGAGTGAGAGAGTGTGTGTAGTGTGCAAGAGTGAGAGAGTGTGTGTAGTGTGCAGGAGAGAGTGAGAGAGTGTGTGTAGTGTGCAAGAGTGAGAGAGTGTGTGTAGTGTGCAGGAGAGAGTGAGAGAGTGTGTGTAGTGTGCAAGAGTGAGAGAGTGTGTGTAGTGTGCAGGAGAGAGTGAGAGAGTGTGTGTAGTGTGCAGGAGTAAGAGGGAGAGTGTGTATTTGTGTGTATAGTGTGCAGGAGAGAGAATGTGTGTTTGTGTGTGTGTAGTGTTACATACTGATACATAAAACTGATTTCAGTGAGCTATGAGTGTGTGTTACTCACATGTGTTAGGTGTGCCAATTGGAGTTGGCAGGTATGATCCTGCTTTCCAGATTTTGGCTTTGAAGCCTTTTTTGCAGCGCTGGCAGTCCTGGCCTGTGGTGTTGTGCTCACACATACACTGCAGAGTTCCGTCCACCAACGCACACAGTGATGCATGCAGGTTACACTTACACCTGCAGAGAAACACACAGAGAAAAATCAGACATATGCACAATACATTTTTATACCTGGAACGTTTGTTTTTATACTGTATGTGTGCACGCGTGTGTGTGTGTGTACACGTGTGCGTGTGTGTGTGTGTGTGTGTGTGTGCTGAGCAGCCGCTTTGGGCTGCTGTCTTTACACACACGTTATTACACAGCAAGAACCTTCTTGCCAACTCTTAATGGCTCCTCTAAAACTCTCTTTTCTCTGTCTCCCACACACACACACACACACACACACACACACACACACACACACACACACACACACACACACACACACACACACACACACACACACACACAATAACAAGGGGAGGAAGGTTAAGTGTGTGTGCTGGCAGCAATGATTTAATTTGGAAACCTATAAATACATAAATATTTTTTTAAAGCTGCACTTCAATCCCACCAAAGCATGGCTGATGGAATTTAGAAATGACACGTATCTGTGTGTGTGTGTGCTTGAGAGGGAGAGAGGGAGAGAGAGAGAGAGACGGAGAGAGGGAGAGAGAGAGAGGGAGAGAGGGAGAGAGAGCTCAGGTGTGCAGCTGCCAATTGGTTATACTGTGGAAAAAAGGCTCCATGTAAGACCAAGTAGGCCTGATTTTAAATGACACTTTTCCACATGAGCAGTCGTGTGTGTGTGTGTGTGTGTGTGTGTGTGTGTGTGTGTGTGTGTGTGTGTGTGTGTGTGTGTGTGTGTGTGTGTGTGTGTGTGTGTGTGTGTGTGTGTGTGTGTGTGTGTGTGTGTGTGTGTGTGTGTGTGTGTGTGTACTGCTCCCCTACATTCTGGTTTGTTCTGCAAAATTGACCACACATCTATCAGCATGAAATATTCACATTGTAGTCCTGCACCTCTGACCAGCGATCATCCTTCTCTTTCTCTCTGTCTGTTTGTCTGTCTATAAAATTGTCATAAACCTAAAACTGCTTTTCCCATAAAGGGCCCTTATTTATAGATGTGATTATATTTCAGAATATTTTTGAACCAGAATGCAGTGTTATATGATCTTCGCTCTTTCGCTCTAATTTGTCTCTATATCTGTGTTCTAATAATAGCTTCTGTCTGTGTGAAATGCTGGAGTGCTCTATGTTGGTCACTCTGTAGGGGACTCTGTAGGGCACTTCTCCTGAGGGCCGTGCCAGGCTCCTGCTGATATTAGAACATGAGCTTCATTGGGCATAGAGGGCAGTTGGGTCAGCAAAACCAGCCCTGACCATCTGGCACGCACGCACGCGCACACACACACACACACACACACACACACACACACACACACACACACACACATACACACACACACACACACTATTATCATCTCTTTAACCTTTCACTAACATACACACAATTCTTATTAACCCCTCACAAAGATATATACAAAGTTGTGCATACTTTAAAAACACATTAATATTATATTCTTATCCCCTCACTAACACAAACACACTAGGCATGGAGAAAAATAATCCATTCTCAGGTGCAACTCATTTTATCTAGTGTTGCTGACTTCACCCAAGAGAGAACTGTCATAATGGGCGTTTTAATCATGGGATGTATTTTTATAAGCTTTTTTTTAAGTTGAAGCACATAAATGGCTGCCATAAATAAACATTTCTTCCCACAAAAACAATTCCAAATAGCTCCCTATTCACTACATGTGCCGACTACATGGAGTATATGTGACCTCGATAATGGCCCTTCCAAATTAACTTATTGTGTTTAATTACTTTTTCATTCAATTAGTACATTGGCACATATTCAGAGCTTGTTTTGTACTTCAAGTAAAACAATAATTAGGGTTTTTATGAACTATTACAAAGCTGGCCCAAGAGTGTTTATTTCAGCCTTGTGGCTCATACAGCATTTGCTTTAATAGTCAAAGCTTAGTTCTGAACAAAGGGATGAATGTCTGCTTTGATCGCAATATTCTCAGCAAGGGTCTGGCTGCAGTTCAGAATAACACACACACACACACACACACACACACACACACACACTCACACACTCACTCACTCACTCACTCACTCACTCACTCACCCCCAACTCGCTCACCCCTACTTGCTCACTCTCTTTTACTGGGAACACTGCGCATGCAGGTGATGTACAAGCAATCACTATGAGCACCACCTTACTTTTTGAAATGTGGGAAACTCCCAACAAATATTAACCCAAGGTCCAAATTAAACCTGGGACGCTGGAGCTGGGAGTCGCCAAAATGATCTGCTGCAGCACCGTGCCCTGATACTCTTCAGTGGAACTCTCTGCCAGGTCCACAGTGTGAAATAAGCAGGAAAAGTAGTAATGAGCAGGAAAATTCAGCTTCTGAAAGAATTCCCCATAGCAAATTCAGGTGAACTGCAGACCATAGCTCTAACCTTCACAGAATTTCTAATAATTAGCTTGATATTGTCGATAAAATAAAAGCATTTTCTATATGTATATCTTGCTTTTGTCTGCCAGTGTTTCTGCTCTTTGTACACCCTTGATTGCATTTTTAGTCTGTTAGTAAAAGAAAAAGGCAATTATTTATCATTATTACAAAAAAAAAAGACAACTGGAAGCTAATAATAATTTCACTCTTTGCCTGGCATTTCTCTCTCACTCAACCCTTCTTCCCTCCCACCCTCTCTAACACCTTGCATTTGTCACTGCACTGATGATCTGACTAATTCACACACACACACACACACACACACACACACACACACACACACACACACACACACACACACACACACACACACACACACTCTCTCTCTCTCTCTCTCTCTCTCTCTCTCTCCCACTCTCTCTTAAATGTAAGTGATTTTATACAGTGCTTGTAGAGGTGACAGATTGCATGTGGTGTACAGTAATATACACTGGAGTTTACTATACTATACAGCTCTCCTAGGAAGGCTTTCCACTGGATTTTGGAGCATGGCAGTGGGAATTTTATTCAGCTACAAGAGCATTCATTAAGTCAGACACTGATGTCAGGAAAGAGAACCCAATGGTGTTCAGTGGGCTGGGGGTCAGGACTCTGGTGCAGGCCACTAGAGTTCTTCCATATCAAGCTTAGCAATCAATGTCTCTATAAAGCATCGTTTGTGAACAGGGGCACAGCGTATGGATGGCATGGTCAGATACAGAAGTACACATACCATATAAGGTTTAATAATATTATATTATATTATTAATAATAATATTAGCAGTTTTCTTAAACGTTTTGTGGCACATCAGTACACCACTGAGCTGCAGTAACACCTTCAGGACCATGGAGAGCACCTGTATAGTAGCTGCAGACCTCTTGGAAAAAAAAAAAATCAGGATCATATCAACACTAGCTGAAAGCACCAGGTGTGGTAACTCTCTGACAGGCAGAAAGCACCATGTTCACTTCATTAACTGTTACTGGAGAGACTACATGACAAAATGACCACAGTTCATCTTAAAGAGTAATGAACTAAAAGAAAAGAAAAAAGCAAATAATTTACAGACTGACTAAATATAACGCTTTCTGCTACTTGGTTGGAACTGGAACTTGTATGAAGACAAATAATGTTTAAAGGATTTGTCCATCTGATGCCTTGAGCTTTACTTTACATCCGATGTTTACAAACAGCATTCTGCTTGATGCAGATGGACTACAGCAGCAGAAGACAACGGGTTCTGCTCCATTCAGCCAAGAACAAGCATCTGAAACATACAGTATGATGAAGGTGTGTGTGTGTGTGTGTGTGTGTGTGTGTGTGTGTGTGTGTGTGTGTGTGTGTGTGTGTGTGGTGTTCATCCATTCTCTTTAATTGGACATGACTGCATTTGTGTACCCTGTTTCTAAATATATTTTGCTTGAAAAAGGGCCATCGATTTCCTGTTCCCAGCAACCAAAGATTTAACATTTATAGACACATATAACTCCTCTCTCTCTCTCTCTCTCTCTCTCTCTCTCTCTCTCTCTCTCTCTCTCTCTCTCTCTCTCTCTAACGCACACACAGAGTGAAATCCTAACTGTAATATGTCTAGCTATAACTCATATATTCATTACATTATATATCAAACGATCATATATCAATCCAAGTGGATCAAACATCATTAGAACTTCCTGTTCTGTTATTCAGGAAGAAGTAAAGGTTTCATATTTCATGCTCTTTCTCTTCTCTGCTTTCCAATTATATACTCTTGATATTCATTATATGTTCTCTGGATTCTTTTATTTTATTTACAAAATATTTTTCTGTTCATTTGCCCATACAAATAGCAATTTGTACATACAACGGACAATTGTGTGTGTGTGTGTGTGTGTGTGTGTGTGTGTGTGTGTGTGTGTGTGTGAATTTGCCTGCTAGACTCACTGCAGCCCTGCCTACAGTCTGTAACCATAATCCTTAGAGGATTACAGAGTACAGAGGTCAGTCACTGAGCATGCTCAGGAGTTCAGCTGCTGCTTTTATAGACAGCCTTCAAACACTCACTGACCTGGATTTACTAACCCCCCGATGCACACACACATGAGCACACACACAGATTAAATAAATATATGGTTAAAAAGAACATATAAATGATTCCATGCTGGACAAACATGACTCTGACATTGTGTTACATCATTTACTTTTTCATTTATTTATTTATTTATTTATTTTGTCTGTGTGTGTTTCAATTCATATGTTTCATGTTGTTTGCATCCATCCATCCATCCCTCCATCCTTTAACCATTCAGGTATTATACATCCATTCTTTCGAGTTGTTTGGACTTTACATTACATTTCATTGGATGTTGAATTTTACCAGAGATTTTTCTTATTTTCTTCATTTTTTCTGTGTATGTGCTAGATATTTGTATGTTTGATGTTTCCTGCTTCAATGATTTCTGTTTTAATCCCTTTGCCTGCTCAGTGCTCTGCTCAGTGTTCTGTGCAGTGTTGCATCTGTGTGGATCTATGACACAGCTCACAGAGCGGTGTTGGCCGCTTACACTGTGGCTATACAGGCTGTATGAGACACACCTGTGCAGGCCTTCAGTAAGAATATAAGCAGCCATGTTACTGAAATTACATCTCAAAAACCAAAATAGATCCCATATCTGTTCATCTATCCATCCATCCGGTAGAGAGACTTTATTATGACATCTAATATCCAATCTTTACTTTATTACAAACACCAGCAAACTTCAGTAATCCATCCATCCATCCATCCATCCATCCATCCCCCTCCCTCAGATTAATCTGACGGTTGCAAATTACCAAATAAATCACAACCCCACAAGTAGAAACATGTTCCTGTTAATAAAATTTGGGACATATCTGTGGATTTATGCCTTTTTGGTTGGTTTCTCTGTTGAATTGACGTTCCAGTCTATTACAGCTCCCATTTAGTGCCTCCTAGTGGACATGGATTTTAAATCTGCATTGAAACTCACCTTAGTGGAATACTTAGACAGAAATCCTTGTCAGATACAGTGTTCTGTATATGTCAATAACAGTAGATAAATTAAACTCTGGGAGTAAACCCTTGATGGGTATAGATAAGTGTAATTGTGTGTGTGTTTGTGTGTATATGTGTGTGTCTGCATTTTGTGATGAGTTGGACATGGTGCTGCAGCCCAGTGAATAATTTACACACACTGCAGCAAAAAGGCTTGTTCATCTAAGGAGTATGTTTTGCGTTTGTGTGGTATGTGTGTGTGTGTGTGTGTGTGTGTGTGTGTGTGTGTGTGTGCGCGCGCGCACGTGTGTGCGTGAACTGTAAAGCAATTAGTTCAGAAATGTCAAGCAGGAACAAGGCCTCTGAATAGGATACATACAAATTAGAAAGAAAAATACAAGCGACCCTCCCACCTCTCTCTCTCGCACACACACGCACACACCACTCATTCTACTTCTCACATTTCATATCTTATTCCTATCTATCTATCTATCTATCTATCTATCTATCTATCTATCTATCTATCTATCTATCTATCTATCTATCTGTCTGTCTGTCTGTCTGTCTGTCTGTCTGTCTGTCATTAGATTATGAACTCTTATTACTTCATCTTTATCCTGCATACATACAATTCATCTACCTCATATCCATCCGTCCATCCATCCATCCATCCATCCATCCATCCAAAATCATTTACTCAACAAAAACTACTTGAACAAACATTTTGGGCTGTGGGCTATGCACCATTTTTCTCTCAGATTCCTGTTCTTAGATTATAAGAGTCGAGGCTGATCTGGTCAGCTGTTGTTGTAGTTCATCTGCCTCGACAGGGTTGTGCATTATGACATTTCTGTCTCCATGGGTATACATAGGACTTATAAATGTTAACGTGGCCTTCATATCAGCTAAAACCAAAAAAGTCTGGCCATTTAACCACTTATCAAGGAAGAGGTTGGGGTTTTTCGCACCATTCTATGTAAACGTTAGAGATTGCCTTGTGACTTTAGAACAGCAGAATATGAAATACTTAACCAGCCTGTTTAGCACCATCAACCAAGCCACATTCACTGAGATCCAATCTGCAAGATTTCCTGCAGCTTGATTGGATTCTAATTAATTCTAACTATTAACTATTCTAACTAATTGGATAACTTCGTATTCAGTGAGTTTACATAGTGTATAATTGTCTACCATCTGGCATTACTGACATACTGCCTCAGTATTACAGAAATGACACAGTCCATCTTTCTAAAACACCCACACACCCATTTTAGTAATAACGATAATCATTTTCTCTTTTTGCTCCGATTACCATGAAGGGAAAATATAAGTGTGAAGGAAATCACTATTTAAAAGCAAACCTGTCTTACATGAGAGATCTGATGAAGGAAACCTCCTCATCCTCAGAGCTACTCACAAACAAAGACGGTGAGAAAGAAAAGAAAGCAAATGAGATTAAATTCCGCTGACTTTGACTTTGTGAGAGGGAATAATCACTGATTATCAAATCAGCCGCTGCCAGAGCAGCATAAATCAACCCGTCCATGCTGACACATCTTCTCTTCTTCTCTTTCTCTCCCTCTGTCGTTTGTACCTGCATCACTCACTCTGAGAACAGGGATTGTGGTTCAGGCCCATGAATATCCCCACTTACACAAATTTTATTCAGATTGCCATCAGCTGCTATATTCCGAAGAGGAGCAAGAGGAGACGTGCACTAAAAGACAAGTACAAATATGTTTTTTTTTTTTTTTCTTTTTTGTTATTTTTGTGCAAAACTCGCATGTTTCTTTCTGACACTTTATTTTTGTTTATTTATTTTGTAGAAAATAGGCAGACAGAAAAACAGAAGTAAAACAAGATAAGAGCTATTTTTAGGAGCTCTTAAGGGTAAGGAATTGTTAGTGGAGGAATTGCTTTGGATGCTCCACTGCCAGTGGAGTAAAGACTTCCGTTGTTATTTTCATAGTTCACTGTAATCTGGGCTGATTACAAGCTGCTATGGCATGCAGCTATAAAATTATGCAAATCCGACAATGTAATAACTTTTAATCTCAGTCACAAAGTTGCTTGTACACATGCTATGAGTAAATTACATATTTGCTCACAGTCAGTATTGTTTTGACATATCTAATTAAAACCTTATAAAATTTTACAAGCGGTAACTTCGTAACTCTATATGAGGTGATTTCAGGTTATTTGGCTGCACAGTTGCATTTCATGAGTGCTCTAGGAACTCCCTAAGAGTCCATAAGATTCTGTCTCTAATCATGCCGTATAAGAAATTCTCCTTGTTTAACAGATTCACTCTTTTGAGCTGGAACCAACTCCGTACTCCGGCGTGTTCACATCAACCATGTGAATGAGGAAATAAATGTGATTTCGGTGGCATGTTTGTTGCTACCAGACAGGCTGGTTTTGATTTCTATAACTGCTCATGTCCTGAGAGAGATTTTTACAACAACAACAATCTCCAGAGTTTGAATGGAAATGGCTTATTAATGAGAGACAGTCAACAGAGAACCGCCAGACTGGTTCAAGTTGACAGAAAGGCTACAGTTACTCAGATAACCACTATGTACAATAGTGGTGAGCAGAAAAGCATCTCAGAATGAATGCACATGTCGAACCTAGCGCGACAACAGCATAATATCATGACCGGTTTCAATTCTTTCAGCTAAGAACAGAAAACTGTGAGGCTGCAGTGGGCACAGACTCACCAAAGACTGAAAAAACATAGCCTGGTCTGATGAGTCTGGATTTCTGATGAGGCACACGGGTGGCAGAATTTGGCACAAACAGAACGAATCAATGGATCCAAACTGCCTTGTGTCAATAGACAATTTGAATATTGCTGCTGACCATGTTGATAGGTGGAACGTGTCAAGGTATCATCCACATGAATGCCAGGACCGGAAGCTTCTCAGGAGAACTTTACCCAGAGCATCACACTGCCTTCAACAGCTTACTTTCAGTGTTGGACAGGGGTCAGAATGGTAGGTACTAATTACAGCATACCAGGAACACCTCACAGGACCCGCTGATTTAGAGATCCTCTGATCCAGTCATCTAACATCACAAATTGGCCTTAGCATTAAACGTTTCTCAGAATCCTTACACAGTACTTGCACATTTTTGCTACTTCTCATTAACTTTGAGAACGGACTGTTCCCTTACTGCCTAATATACCCCCCACCCCCTCCCCCACCCCGACAGGTGCCATTGTTTTGAGATAATCAATGTAATTCACTTCACCTGTCAGTGCTTTTAATGTAATGACTGATTGGTGTATGTTCACTGGCTGTGTTGTGTTATTATGATGAATTACTTTGTGCAAAACTATCTACGTTCAGTTAACGCTTTCTCGTAGCTAACTGCAATGTTAACTGCTGGATTGAAGAATGGTATGCTTTACATAATGGCTTCTTCAGAAGATATTCAGAGTACAATACAACAGAAAATGTTCCTCGTTGTCCTCCCAAAGTATCACATGCTTTAAAATTCATAGACACTCTGAGAAGAACCGGCTGAACTGAAAATTCATCTTCCATCTGATTGATTTATTTATGTATAATTAGGCACTTTGCTTCAGGAATCCGTCACAGAGTCATTAAGTATTATTAAATCTAAAGAAGAGTTACTGAGAAGTGATAAAGAAAACAATGTCTATATCGTGAGACTGTAGATATAGCCTACATATCTGTCCCATAGAATGATGTTCATCCTACTCTCTCTCTCTCTCTCTCTCTCTCTCTCTCTCTCTCTCTCTCTCTCTCTCTCCTCTCTCTCACCCCATCACACAACCCCCCCTCTTAGTTAATCTACTTAGCGTAGCTGTATTTGCTGAGCTCGACTGATTGTCCAGGTCTCCTCTACAGCCCAGCCCCAAGAGAGACAGTATAGTGAAGATGAAAGAGGAATGGAGAGTGAGAAGGAAGATAAGAGAGATATATTTCATTCAAGTATCGCTTGAGACTTTTGGTTTCATTTTTTTTTCACAGCTACTCACACACACCGAGTCTTATACTAAAGCACTACTCCAGCTCTGAGAAAAACTTTCAACTACATACAGACTAGAAGAGGACCTTTTTAATGGGGCATTGCAGGAAATCTCTCTATGTGTGCACGCACACACACACACACACACACACACACACACACACACACACACACACACACAGACACACACACACACACAGAATCCCGCTGTGATCAAGAGCGGACAGCTCTCACCCTTTCAACTGTCATATCTACTGGCCTGGAAAAATTCATCGATTCACAACTCATAGATTAGATTTCTGTGTGTGTGTGTGTGTGTGTGTGTGTGTGTGTGTGTGTGTGTGTGAGTGCAATTGTGTGTGTGTCTGTATTTGTTTTCAGAGTGTGTGATTGTGTGTGCATGTGTGTGTTTCAAAGCACACGCACACACACACACTCAGTCCATACCTGTGCAACATCTCACCTCAAGGCAGCTTTTTCACACCTTCCTACTGTGTGTTTCCCACCTGCCACTACTACATATCACTGAAGTATTAAACCTGACAAAGATCCATTGTAGCTGTTTGAAACAATCCTGTGGATGGGATATTTGCTTAATTTACCTTTTCAAAGCATTTGATACCTGGTTTTAAACATATTCCCTTGTAGCACGTTGTGTTAATACATTTACAGCATGTGGCAGATGCTGTTATCCAGAGTAGCTTACAAGGGCCTTGCTCAAGGGCCCAGTAGTGACACTGAGATTTGACCTCACAACCTTTTGATTGGTAGTCCATCATATATTTTATTTATATCTATTTTTGGCACTGGAATACATGGAATACTTTGCTAAGGGAATTAGAGGTCTGTTTTGTGTACCGCATTAGTACAATATTGGAATACTGGACATTTGCACTCTGCTTTTTTGTGTAGAAATTAACATCCACTGTTGTGTACATAGTGCAGTACAACAGGGGTCGTGCCATTGGAAATTGTCCAGCGGAGCTGAAATGTTAGATTCACTACAGTTAATAGCTGCACATATATTCCTAGATATCAAAAACTAAATTGTATTTTTCCTGATTTCAAGCAACGGGCAAAAATGTTCAGTGTAATGTTCGCCATACAATTGATCATACCATAAGCATAAAACTTACAGCTGCACATTTATGCTGTTATCTTCTGTAAGCTTCAGTTAATGTGAGCTCAGTGACTTTACCAGTGGTATGGTTGTTGGTGCCAGATTTGGGTTTAAGTATTTCAGCTTTTAAAGGATTTTCATACAAAACAGTCTCTAGAATGGTGCAAAAAACATCTAGTGTGCTAATGCCTATGAGAAGGAATTCTGACAGGAGGTATACAATAACTCAAAGTAACTATTCTTTACAACTGTGGTGAGCAGAAAAGCAGAAACAGTCCTTCATTTAGTCCTAAGTTAGTTTCCAGGCAAGTAAAACATAAGACTAGGCAGTGCATTGAACACATTAAGTTGGGCTATTAACTAATACATTACATAAATATTTATTATGTAACTGCTCTGTGCTATAATTTCTACTGTGGAAAGCTTAATCACGTAAGAAAATTTGAGTGGTGTGTGCGTATGTGTGCGTGTGTGTGCGTGTGTGTGTGTGTGCATGTGTGGTGCATAATATTATTGCTGCATTGCTACACCCAGACACACACAGGCATATGTAGGTCAACTCTCAGATGGCAGACTGTTTTGTGACGTCATTAAAACTGGTCATTTCATTCATTAACTGTGTTGGATCAAGAGTGTGTGTGGATTTCAACATGTGAAGACTTGCTTAGGAACGAATAAGATATTTTTAAACGCACAGTGTACTAAATTGTGTATGTGTCTGTGACTGTTTTGCATCATTCATCAAAGGAAGTTACAGCATCAGCATCTGAGGAAAAAAATTTATAGAAATATACTGTACACATTTCTAGATTGCAGTCAACCATGAAAAGTGTGTGTGTGTGTGTGTGTGTGTGTGTGTGTGTGTGTATAAACTCAAGTGAAATGAGCTGCATCCTGATACGGAGATATAAAGTGTCTGTAAGCCTGAGAATGACAATAAATCATGCAGGGGGAACTTGTTCTATATTCATAGATTTGACGCAGACTCTAAAATAAATGTTATCTCTATTAGAGACAGATGAAAACACACACACACACACACACACACACACTACTCAATAAAATCCTCCCAACCAGCCTTAATAATAATACTACTTTTTTCTGCATGTTATTAGGTAAACCCTCTGAATGTTTTGGCCCATCATATAATACAATATAAAGGTATTTGTGATTCAGAATTTTCATTTATCCACATATCGCTTATCCCACACAAGATTGTGGGGAATCTGAAACCTATCCAGGCACAAGCCGGGACACAACCCATCGCAGGACACAACTGCACATACACTTAGGCTCAATTTAGAGATGCCAATCTGCCTACAACATGTCTTTGTACTAGAGGACGAAAGCTCAGAAGCGTGTTCTTCCCAAGAAGCAGGAATCATACTGTACCATCAACCCTGAAGGTGTGAATCAAACATGCTAACCACTAATTTTCAAGCAATTAATCCAACATCCAGTGGTGTTATTGCTCTACAGAATTCACACAGAATGGTGCAGGAAAACAAATCTCACCCAGTAAGCAGCAGTTCCTCAAGTAGGAAAACTTTAGAAACACACCTGAGTGAGGTCAGAGGAAAAGAGGCAAATGGTCTGAGCTGACAGAAAGGGGTAAGGGGTAAGACAACCACTCTTTACAACCGCATCGAGCTGAAAAGCATCTCAGAATGCACAACCTTTTTTTTTTTTTTTTACTTGTGAAACCAAAAGTAGGAATCTACAGCTACAGGGGGTACAAACTGACCAAAACTGAACCGTTGAACACTGAAAAAATGAATAACCGCATGGTATCAAAATTTTATATTTGTATATTGGCCACATTATTCGTCTACAGTACTTTTATACCGATATCTGTATATTTACATGTATAACTTCTGTTTTTCTATAACTAGACAGATTAGGGTGGATTAGTACAAACTAAGATAATAACAGGAAAAGCCTAGAGCTGCCTAGTCAGTATGAGAAGAAATCTCTAACTGATCCATTCACACTTAGACTTTCGTGTGATTTTGTCTGTGGCCTGTCATCATATTCAATCATACAGGCCCAAAATCTAGACATCCATATTGTATCTTTTTGTGTTAGTACTTAATCACAGGTGTCAAATCAAAGCTTGTGGGCTGAAAAAACCAGCCTGCTGCCTTATTTCACACATCCTGTGAAAACTTATGGAAAATAATATTGAAAGAGCCTGGGGATGTACTGCTGTACAGCATGTTCACATCAGAGCAGTATTAGCATGATACAATGATCCACTCCAAAATTCATAATGCACCATCATTTACTTTGGTGAGAGAACAAAGACAGTTTCAGATATATCCAGGATTGAGGACATGCTCATTGCTAGCAGAGAACCAAAATACTGTTTAGATTATATGAGGTGTAATAATGTGGTAGCTCAGTGGTTAAGGTGTTGGGCTACTGATCGGAGGGTCATGGGTTCGAACCCCAGGTCTACCAAGCTGCCACTGCTGGGCCCCTGAGCAAGGCCCTTAACCCTCAGTTGCTCAGTTGTAAGTCACTCTGGATAAGGGTGTCTGCTAAATGCCGTAAATGTAATGTTTTAAACTTTTATCAAGGCCACTTTTGCTTCTAGAAAAAATGTACTAAAGGCTTACTCTTGACCTTGAATCAGGAGAGGCTACTGGGGTTTAAAAAATGCTTCTGATAACCATGCTGTATT